>NC_089845.1:47349101-47564101 GCF_035609145.1 Eleutherodactylus coqui | reverse complement strand
GGAACTTGGTGATTTCCACATAGAGGAACACATTGAATGGAGCAGGTTATGATAATATTTGCTACGTTTGCTGGAAGTTTCACTAAATGTCCTTTTAGGTAAGTGGACATTGCTTTCCCTAAAAGACATGCTTATTAACAGGTGATAGAATGGAAGAAAATAGTCTTCAAATCTTAAAACAACGCTTTCTGAAGTGATATGCTGCAACACTTTTAGGCAGGTGTGGAACAAATGCTGCAAAGTAATACTACTTCCAAAAATAGAAGTGTTAATAGTCTTTTTTTTATTGTCAATTAACAAAATGCAAAGTGAATGAACAAACGAGAAATCGAATTCACATTAATATTTGGTGTGATCGCACTTTACCTTCAAAACAGCATTAATTCTTCTAGGTACGCTTGTACACCGTTTTTGAAGGAACTCGGCAGTAAGGTTGTTCCAAACATCTTGAAGAACTAACCACAGATCTTGTGTGGATGTACGTTTTCTCAAATACTTCTATCTTTTCATGTAATCCTAGACAGACTCGTTGATGTTGAGATCAGGGCTCTGTGTGGGCCATATCATCACTTCTAGGACTCCTTGTTCTTCTTAATGCTGAAGATAGTTCTTAATGACATTGAGTGTATGTTTTGGGTCGTTATCCTGCTGCAGAAAAACCGTGCAGTCAATCAGATGCCTTCTATTTTTGAAATTTTTTTCCACATCTGCCTAAAATTTTTTACACAACTTCAATTCTACACTTGGTATATACTGTGTCGGGAATATACTATCTATTCATATACTACTGGCATAGCCATGAACATGGGATTAATTGGTGAAGCATTTTGATTTAATTATATATATTGCATTTTAATATTTTATAATATGTAGCATTTGTCACTTGGCAGTTTTAATTGATATTGATATTAAATGGACTGATATTATAAATACAGTACCACTTTTTCACAATGACAAACAGCATTAAAGGGGAAATGAAGTTACTCTTTTGCAGTCTTTAACTTTATGTTAAACGGGTGATTATAGCTAATCATTCCATCACTGGTAATTACACTATGGATTCACAGTTATGCCACTTAATGCTTATGGACAAAGCTGATTTGGATGTAATTAGATTTTTGATTAGCTGCAAGTCATAAACACTGACTCCTGGTTACTATCAGAGGGGGAGTATATCCTATGTAAACTTCATCTCTGTCCTACATACTAGACCCATTCCCACTAGACTGTGGATATACCAACGTTTAAGGCCCTTATTACTGGTATCCTCCAGTCTAACAAGGCTCTGGTTTTCCTTGCCTTGCAATACAGAAGTAATTTGATTCTTCTAATGCCCTTTAGAGATGTCCTAGACACTGAGCTTAATGCCATGTTCTGTGTCTACTCCCCATAACTATGAGACCATTCATGTATTTCTGTAAATTACATGAATGAGAATGTAAGAAGCCTTCATTTTCCTGGGTCAGAATAGGTCACTTTTTTGAGCAATGATGATCTTGGTCTGCAGCCATGTCAACACATTCCTCTTCCCAGCACACCAATTAGATTGAGCTTTTGCTTTTTGCAACCTATCTGAAAGTTTTCCGTGTCGAAGGGTTGGGGGGACCCCTCCTGAGTGACATATAGGGATGCTGATGCAGTATTTTACAAATATGTCCAGAAAATATAACTATTATTTCTGATAAAATAATCTTTCCAAAAAATGTTAATCCCTATTAACCTATATCTATGTAAAGATGCAATGACTATTATCTTGATTAACTATTATGTATTATCTTTTGTTTTATATACGAATTTTAATTAGTATTGTTGATTACATTAAATGTAATAATTGTTACATTCTTTACAGGGCGAAATCCAAAAATGGTGGCCGATCACTGAGAGAAAAATTAGATAAAATAGGATTAAACCTTCCAGCTGGGAGGCGTAAAGCTGCTAATGTTACATTGCTCACATCCTTAGTGGAGGGTAAGTAGTCTGATTTTTCTATAGTAGTAGTAAAACTGCACTAATCGTTCTTGATTGCCTCCATTTTGTGCTCTTAGAAGAATTAAGAGAAAGCCATTTCAATATGATAATAGTTAAATACCTAAACCCAAAGTTGTTTCCACTCAAAACAATGCAGTAAATCATTTAAGCTGGGCTACCATCTGCATTGGAGAAGTGCCTGACCAGGACTTCCTGAATTACATGACCTATGCCAGAGGGCAACATTATACTGTGTGGATCTGAGGGACTCACTGCTGCTTCTCATTTATGCCTTACCTTCTAGCCCAAAGAACTGTGCTTGCCCCCTCCATACCCATTAATATACTTGCATGCAGTATAGAATCACTGCTGCACATTTGGTTTAAAAAAATGTGCAGGACTAATTTTATCCATTAGATTTCACAATCTGCCTTGAAACTGTCGTGGAAAAGGTAGTTTAAAAATGAAATTATATATATTTATTTATTTTTATTGACGAGGTGCAGACATGAGGCAGCACATTTTGATGATGATGATGATGAGTACTGTTATTGTGGAGGATGTGCTCCATCTCTTTGGAAAGAAGCTCTTTGAAGCGCTAATTGGCGCATGCGTTCTTCCGGAGTGCAGCTAATAGCAGGAAACCCTGCAGTAAAATCCAACTGCTTCAGGAAATTAAAACCAAAGATCTGAAAATCAACAGAACAGACAGACTCCGTGCACTGACCCCGAATCTCTCTCAGCTAATCGTCCAGGATATAGAAAATAAGAGCATTGTAAACCAGGGACTCTGACAATTGAGCCAATAATGTAAAAATTGTATCCATTAATATTCACAGCCGACTGGATCTGGATTGTTAGCTCATATGGCAAAGCCTTACTTACAGCCTGAGATATATAACAGTAATTTATGTTTAAGTTACTGCTTTAATGTATAGAGTCAAATCGAAATCCATTCGGATCATTTAAGTTACTTAAAATCTACTGTACAATTCAAAGAGTTTCAATTTAAAGAAACTCTACAACCTTCCTATACCTGAACATAAGTGCTGCTATTATTTTACAAATCTGTATGTTTCTGCCCGTCACCATAGCATGTAGTGACATGTAACAAACTTCCGGGCTCTAATGCCATTTCGGGCACTACAGTCCGTCTTCCCTTAATTTATATAAAACATAGACTTCAGTGATTTTACTGATGTCATTCTATTATGTAAATTTTTCACTCCAATTATCGATTGTAGGTGTGTTTATAGTGATTGTTGCTGTAATCATTATTATTAATCATCATCCGTAGCAGCAGCATTATTAATTAGTTACTTCATGTGAATTGCTTTATTGGAACTTACATAATTCATTCTATTTCCAGGTGAAGCTGTCCATTTAGCCAGAGATTTTGGTTATGTTTGTGAAACTGAATTTCCTGCCAAAGCAGTAGCCGAGTATGTCAACCGGCAACACTCAGACCCCAATGAGCAAGTGACCAGGAAAAATATGTTATTAGCCACAAAGTAAGTATATTTGTATATTTGTAGCTACACAACCAGATCTGGTTACAGTGGTAGTTCTACCTGCTTATAAGCTAAAGTTTATGATTGGTAAACCCCATTTCCACAAATCTCCCACCTCCAACATTTGCTGGGGTATCCAGGTTTACCCACCTATGACTTAAACTGAAAACAGTCTAATGATCGTTTTGCAGCATCCTGTGTTAATAATTTACTAGAAGTAAATTGCTAGTAACATGAAAAGGATTAGGCACCTCATTGAAATGCTTACCTAATTAACCGGAAATATGATATCAAAAGAACAGCCTGATATATACAGCTACAGACTAATATTCTTATCTTATGGATTGTAATATTGACCCGCAATAGTAGTTTAAAGATTAACAACATATGTCTCTGTAACATATGTAATGTATCTTGTACAACTTCTGGTTTGTGGAGCTTGCAATCTATTTTGGTCTATTACCACATGTTGTACTTTTTCACTGTTGCCAATTCACCTGTAAAGAAACAGCCCTCAGCACTGGAGCTCCTATAGCTACAAAGCATGACACAACTTTTAGTTACAGTCTTGCTGCTGTGTAATATATTTTATGAAATTCAGGACGTCTCCACAAGCAACAAATAAAGGAATCTATATGGCCGTACTTTGTACACATGTTCTGCATTTCTTATGGACCACTGATGCCCCAGGAAGCCTTTAGTAACATCCCCCAAGACTCTGTATGTGTCATAAGGTTACTCATTCTCTCAGGGACTTTTCGGGTTACACCAGGAAATGAATGGAAGATGTGTTTAGTTATGGTACTTGTGGGGTTTACAGACTTGAATGGATTAAATAAAATGTGTTATCCACAATGGAGATTGCTATCATGTGGCAAGTCTAGGCTCCCATGCTTCATCAAGCTTATTAACTCATTGCATACCCCAAATTCTCTTTATGTGCTGCTATGTCTATAGTGAATTTATCATAGCTATAACGTGCATAGTAAAGCAGTATAATATGAAGGAGAGGTAACCTCTGTTTATTGCCTTGCAGGCAGATTTGTAAGGAATTCACAGATTTATTGTCACAGGACAGATCCCCCTTGGGTAACTCTAGACCATCTCCGATTCTGGAGCCAGGTATTCAAAGCTGTCTGACACACTTCAACCTCATCTCTCATGGATTTGGCAGTCCAGCAGTATGTGCAGCCATCACTGCTCTGCAAAATTATCTCACTGAGGCACTGAAAGCAATGGACAAAATGTACCTAAATAATAACAATCCCAACAGCCACACAGACAACAGCAAAGGGGGTGACAAAGATGAAAAGCACAGGAAGTGACCCATCCTCCCATCATTTCTACCCCTGACCATCCTTATGTGTTGGTCTCCTGCCCAGTGGGGCAAAGAGAACAAGACCTATTGCCATCCCTACTCCGGAGAAGGAAGGCTTTTGCTCAGCCATCGAAAGGTTGTCCATTCGTTTTATTGTCTCGTTTGGATTATTAATGGAACAGGCAATGGAGCCAGAAAAAGTTTTGTCTTTAGTGTTTGGACATTTTGTAAGAAAACTTTTTTTAAGGAAACATTTTCTTGTTAAATATCTATATATATGAGAGTCATCGAACTGATCACCACCTTCCCTTACGCTGATGCTTCTTCAGTTGAGATTGTAGCCCTAGTAACAAAGGCTGCGGATGACATTATCAGTATTGTGAATAAACTTGAGCACAAAACATTGCAGTTCCATGTCGTGTCTTCAGGTTGTACCTTTTCCCTCTTAAAGGTAAATGCCAACACGTTGAACTTGTGTTTGGACACAGATCATGGTCACTCTATAAGGGAATCAGTGTTTCTGTACATATTTATTTATGTGTAATTTAATGGGGATTGTAAATATGGTGAGTCTGTTAAAAGAAACCCTTTTTTATTTATCTGGTGATCTCGTTTACCTATTGTTTAGTGGGTTTTTTCAATTTCCCTCTTAGTTCATGTGATTCTTGGTACTTATTTAGAAAGCAGAACTTTGAGTTTCTTTCTATGGAATTCCTCATTTTTAGCCCTGTTGTAGCATGTTAAGACGACAATGAAGCAGCAGAACAAATAAAAAATAAAATGGATTTTATATATGATTAGTATTATAACAAGTCTTTTCATTTCCTGAAAGTAAAAAAAAGAAATCTCAACATTTGGACATTGTTTAATACACTAGTGTTTTATTTATAAGAGAGTAAATGAGGGATAATAATGTGTGAAGAGCAATACATAAGTGCTATACTGTATATTGGGAGGACTGCACAAGTGATGGGGCTGCACTGACCAGAATGACTCTGTTCCCCAACCTCTAGCAATGTATTATAGTTTTTATTGTTGACCAGGTGAATAAATATTTGATACGCTCTATGTCGATTCTTTTATTCAGTGGCTGTCTTTACTCAGGCGTATTTTGTCCTTGGCAGTAGTTTTTATTCAGTATGGTTACAGTAATTGAGTTTAACTCTCCCTTGACAATTGCTCCCTGCAATAAGCAGCTGAACCCATTGTTTCCCTCAAGTATAATAAAAACTTACTTTTAACTCTGAGTTCAGTGTAGGGAATCATTTTGATATTTGTAGCATACCCTGATACTGACCATTATAGAGAGTTCGAAAATATTATTGTCTAAAACAGCAATAACAAACAATATATTCATAAGCAATATTTCATTTAATAATACCATTGCTATATAAAATAACAAAAAATGCATATAATATATTCTGTTGTTGTTGTTGAAATAGACACTGTAGTAATTTTAAAGAAGTCGATCAGTTATCACTAATCATAAAATGTTATTTATTTTATTTTTTTTTACAAATGTTGCAAAATTCATTGTGATATGTGTAATTTCTGAAATCAGGAGAACATAAATTAACTTAACCAATAGAAACCAACAACATGATAATGATTAAATCAAAGAAAGTAATGATGAAGCATTATCTTCGTGTATGGCTGCAGCTTGTATTATTTGAGGAAGTAGCCTTTTGAGCTGAGGAGTATAGAGATCATGTGAATGGGTGTATTTGGAGAATGCTTAAAGGCATATATGCTAATTGCTTGGGGAATGCACAATATGAGCTTTTGGAAAGAGTTAATATTCATTCCCTTCTTTAAACCGAGATAAGGCGATAGGATTTGAATTCAATGGAGATCTTATATTCATGATACATAATCGGTTTGGGCTGTGTGGTTTGATGGCACTACACATGTTGTGACTTATTTGTATCTATGTAAGGAGTGATCTGTAACTCGAGACTCCCCCATTGCTGTTCTCAATGCTAAAATAATATGAGCAATTGGATGGTGCAGATTAACAAGTGTGTTCATAGATAAGGTCAATACAGCTTGAAATGCAAACGAAATAGCAGAAATTGCCAGTGATTTGGGCTCCCTCTCCTCTCCCCTTCATTGTGGAGGTTTATGTGGAGTTGTTTACAATAACAGGGCCAGAAGAATTAACATTTCCTCATGCTGTTTGACGTTTTCTTGAGCTGTTGAAGCAACACATTAGATAAAGCACAAGATGTTTCATTTTGCTCGGGTAATCTACTTATGGAAGGCACTGGAAAATCAATCTTGCCAGGCTGAAGGGACTAGCACTGCAAATTCTATTTGCATCAGGCAGCTAGTTCATAATAACAATGCTACATATTTAAATCCAAATTGAAAGTGGATCAAGAAAATGCTCAGCTGCCATTGTCTTCTCAGGATGGATGAAGATCTAGATATATCTATGTATCTTCAGGCCAGCTATGTGTAGATGCATGGAAGGAGGATGCCTTTTAATGCACATAGCTATGACTTAAATGAAAAGCAGTGTATTGCAGCAGGTGAAGTGAAGCATTGTCTATCAGGGCTGTTGTTCTTGGCTGCATCTCAGATTGTGTGTGGGATCCTCACCTCGGGCACAATAGCTTTCATAGACTGCAATACACGGCTGCTCTTTCTGCTGTTACACACATTAATACTCATTTCTAAAACAAGGCAGTCTTATTAAATACTATTCACTCTCATATGCATTTTAGAAATTGTCAGATTATATATAAAATGAAATGTTTAACTAGTGGTATGTGAATTTTGTCATTGGGAGATTTTGAATGCTAACATTTGTATTATTCAATCTGAAGCCACTTTGTAATGATTTAAGTACCGATTTATACCTATATGTGTCACTCACCTTCTTCTCCCCTTTTCCCTTTCCACCGCCCCCCAACAAAAAAAAGAAAAGAGAAAAAGAATGGAATATTAATATAATTTGAGATTTAACTGGTGGAACAAGCGTCAGGATAGCAATGCCCCGCAGCTGAAATAATATTAAAAATAGAAGGGATTTGACATTTGAGAAGTCAGTGGCTTGAAATACCCAGTTGTACTTAGCTAATTCAGTCCTTAACCTCTGGTTTCAAATAAATCAATTACAGTCGATTTCACTTCAGTTCAGAAGTGCACCAGAAATTTTAGCTAATTGAATACAGTTTATTCATTTAATATAAATATTCATATTTTAAACTCTTGACTTTTTCTGCCCTTAATATAAACTACATTTTATACTGACTGCAAACCCCATAAAGTGTAAATCAAGTATTGTGGTGTCTTATATGTATGGTGCATATCGTACTGCTTGGAAGCAAACAATTGCTTGAAGAATTAGATATTCATTTATTAGTATTATAAACTGTCTTCTTTTACGAATGCATAGTCAAACCTTTTCATGGTCATAGAATATTATTGTCATCCTGAGTCGTTCATTGTGATTTCAGTACACAGATCTGCTTATTATGAGCTTTGGTCCCTGGTGCCTGGTTGTACGTGAGATCTACCTCTACATAGATATGAGTATGTGTAGTGTTTGCAATGCCCTGCTGTCTATGATAGGTTCCACTGTTTGGAGAGGGAAGGGGTTAATTAGCGTCATTATCAATCACTAATGCTTTCCTAACGTGTCCAAAGAATAATGAAGCTTCAGAGGTCTGCATGAAGCCAACATCTGCTTTCCCCGGTTAGGATCCCATCCATCCATCCATTTCTGGGCTGCACAGCTATTGGCAGTTCCCTCACGTCTTGTGCTGAATTGTGTATGTATTATTGGCATATAAACCATGCTCCAATCGTTATAGATCCTGCTACATGGGGAATTTCAGACATAAATAACAAATGCAGATTTTTCGATAGGATTTGCAGGTGCAAGGCACAGATGATAAAAGCATAGGTCATTTTTCATTACCCCCATTGTTTCTTGGCCTTCCCTATTCCCATGATTGTGCCTAACTTAATTAAAACCATCCAGCACAATCTCCTTATATACATACTATACACTAGAAGCTTGGTGTATGGCAGTATTGCATATGTGAAGATGTGGCTTGTGGAGTTCATCTTTGCACTGACACACTAGTTAGTGACTACTCTGCACCAAGTGAGACTCTGAACTATGTGCTGGAAGTGTTATGTACATCCAGGGCTTATACAGGCCTCGTAAAATCCAGCACACACGTTGTATATCTTGACAGGGTGACAGGGCACTACACCTGCTTTTGGGAGAGATCAGTGGGTGGGTTTAATGTGCCCCTTATGGAGCAGCCAGGAAATGGGGCATTAACTATAAAAATGTTGCAAAGGTGAAATCAAAGTTGTAAATATTTAAGAAACTAAGTCACTACAAAGCAGCATGATGTCTTGTATTAAGTGAACAGCATGGGAGACTAGTGGCCTGCTACACGCTTGTTTTCTCAGGTAGTGTTTCTGGATTAACCCTTTATACAGTTTATGTACTGCCCTTCTATTTAGATCTGGTGCAGAGCTTTGCCACATCTTGTCAATTGCATGTGACGAGATGGTGCTTCAATGCAGAGAAGTTATAGGACAGATCTCGATCTTTGTGTTTCTTCTAGACACTAGAGTCTAATCTGAAGTCTGTTGGAAAGTATTTGTTATAGTATACAGATGGCTGCCACAATTTCAGGAATTATTATGAAAACAATGCACTTATTTCTAGCATTGAATGGAGGCTAATGTATCTTGAGCAAATAATGCAAAACTCAGTGTGTTGATTTTGGCATTTAACTATTGTGTATGCAAGTACAGTATGTGATACAAGTGCAGTGCAATGCAAAATAGGCCTTTACAGGACTATCAAACAAGAGACAGACTAAAATCAGCATGTAGCATATAGTAGCATATACAGAGATGGATTCTCCACACACATATATTGCAGAAAAAGAGATCAGTTTGCATTAGTTTTTTAAACAGTTTTTATTCTATCTTTAGGGGATCTTATTGGTTGCTATAAGGGAAAACAAAGATAAACCAGGATTGACCTGATAGAAACTCATATACTTGTTCAATCTTCAGCCCTAAAATGAATGGTACTAATCAAAGCATCCTCTCCATTATGCTTTTCTCATTTTAAATAGGGCTGTACCTGCATTCATGCTAGCATTTTCTATTTGTTAAGGCTTCACATTTGGGCATGGTTTTATTTAATTTTTGTTCGGTTATTCACACCAATATATTTAGTATATGTTTATGTGAAGAAGGGAAACAAGACTGATGCCCTTTTAGAAGCCTTTGTGCATTCAGTCAAAAAAAAACAAAAAAAAAACATGCAACAACAACAAAAAAATGACTAATAGATCCCAATTATTTCCATTAATCATCAACAATTCTGTGCAGATATTTTTTTATAAGATCTATTTGATCAATTTTATTTTTATTGTATGCAGTCAACTGGCAACATAGTAAAAAACCTGATACAAACTCAATTTACTCTTCCTTTTCTCAGTCTGGATTCACACTAGTGCTTTTTGAAACCATGTGCTTTTATGTGCAGTCTGGATTGCACAACTAAGGACTCAGTCATATATATCCAACCCACCGATCTATTTTTTTCTTCCGGTATAGTACAAAAACATTGGCGTAAGGGCTTCGACACAGGAGCGTATGCACAAATACGCTCACTGCTATGTAACTGCACATGAACAAGTCCAAAGTCTTTTTGGTTTTGGCAGTTCAAACTCCGCTCTATTGCGTGTGTGAAAAACAATAAAGCTGAATGATACGGCAGAACCTATCTTTTCTTGCACTTACAAACATACATGTGAAAAAGATAGGGCAAGGCCTATCTTTTCTTGTGTGTAGGATTATTGCGTGAGAAACATGCTTGTGAGAACGAAGCCGCTGAAATCAATGGCTTCGCTTCGTCAGGTTTTGCGGGCGTTATTTTCACGTTCGCAACAGTTCCACAAACATGGTCGTCTGTTTAAGCATGAAAATGGATGGCAAAACTTCCTTTTGGGTCAGTTGCGTGTCTAGTAGAATCAGTTTGGCCTCAATAGAAGCAAATAGGGTGGCTTCACACTCAGCATTTTTTGCCAAACACTCTTGCAGTTTTTGATACACGTTTTTGAGCCAAAGTCAGAAATGGATTAATAAAGAATGAGAACTAGAAGGCCTCATTCACACGAGTGCAGCGAATTTACACCAGCCGCATCGTGGCTGAAAATTGCAGCAAGAAAGAATAGCCGGGGTCGAGTCCCGGAATTAATTAACGTTTTCTCGTCCATTCATATGGACCTATAGGGGAAAAAAACCCAAACGCTGCAGCGCGTAATTCCGTCGGTCGGCACAGCAACCCTCGTAATGATTTCTAATGCTTAAATAGAGACAGCTGTCTTTTTTTCCGAGCACCGGACACAGATAAACTCCCTCCCTCCCTTCCCCCCCCAGCTCCTATAAGAGTCTATGGGAGCTTCCAGCGATTTTCTTCAAAAGATAGGTAAAGACCTGTCTTTTGACACAGGGTGAAAAATCGGCGACTGAAAATGGTCATTGATTTGACGTTTTAACGCTGCGATTTTTCATGCACTCGAAAATCACATATGTGAATGAATGCATTGGAATCCAATGCTTCCCATAGTCGCGATTTTTTGCTGACGGTTTATCGCCACAAAATAGCCGCATTAAAACATTTCTGTGAATAAAGCCTAAAGCAACGACTTCTACTTCTGCTTCCTGATGGATTCACTACTAGTTTTGGTTAAAAAAACTGCATCAAAAACTACATGTGCGTTTTCCAAAAAGACGCCTTCATATGGGCCAGAATTGCTGCTGGCATTCTGCAACAGAATACCCACAGTAATTCCACAGATAATCCATGGTGGCCAAATCCAAACCTAAATGGTGCGGATTTAGCCTCGCTTTTACTTGTGGGACAGCTACGAAATTCAACCCTTGTATTTCAAGGGTTAAATTTCACAACAAGTTTCTGCAGCATTTTTTAAACCGCTGCGGATTCATTGCAGAGAATTTCCACACCAAGGGAAGAAGATTTTTAAAAATCCCCTCCACATGGTTTGTACTGTAAATGCTGCGGAATGTCCTCGGAACTTCCGCAGTGCTTACCGCCTGTGTGAAGGCGGCCTTAAAGTTCAGCACTTCTGCATAGTCGCATAAAACCACCAGTTTTACTGAGAATATATTAAAACAACTACATTATAAAAACCCATGTAGCTGCACTTAACACATTTCAGACTTTCCTTAATCAAGCTATGAGTAACACATTTGTCTGCAATATGTAAGCTGCTGCTACATTGACTTTAGAATAGATTTGTAATATAGCTGGTGGTGTTATACTATGGAGTAGTGGTGGACATTCATTGTTTCTATTGAAGTACTATTTGAAAGACCACAAATTATCCTGCCGCACAAAGAACTTGTTCTAATATGTTAAGCGTTTGTGGGTTTTTTTCGATTTTGTGGAATTAGTTTGGCCACTGGACATCCTGAGCCGGACAGAGAAATGCTGCATTCAATATTTTGACTTTTTTTTGCCTTCTGGCAACGCATAGGGAAACTGATGCCAGAACTGATTCCGTAGTTTTCTATTGGACAGTTCATAGCATCCGACACATTAGTTTTGGTGCCCTAAGCCTTTCTGCATCGGACACAAAAAACATTGAATATAAAGCTTTTCTGTCCAGACCAGTGAAAAAAGTGCACCAAAATGGCATCAGCTATGTCCAGCTCCCGCATGATACAACTGCCTGGTCTCAACTGATGAATGGGAACTCAGGTTGTGTTGCAAGTTGTGTCTGGTTTAGGCAAGACTCAACTGGCCGCTTACAACTGCTGCATATGAACAAGCCCTAATGACTTTCTTGGCAGTTATATGATCTGTCCTTCCCACCTGAATGCCTAGATCAAACTTTACATTTTCAGTGAGGATCTTAAGACAAAAGCAAGAGTGTGGCCTGCAAGAAGAATCTGAATACTTAGAAGGCTTACTTTTTTTTTACCTATGTATATTTTTGGCTATAAAGAAAACTGCGCCAAAGTGCAAAGTTTAAACTGTGTTTGATACATATGGAAATATAAATTCAATATGACCAACTAATAGCAAATAAATCACTACCTAAAGTTATGTCCATATCATTCTTCATCCTGTAATACACCCACCTGCCGGATGAGTGTATTTAGAATATTTGTGGTGGCTAAAAGAGATGAGCGAGCATGTCACATAAAACAGTTACTTGAGCAAGCATCGCTCTTCTCGAGTAACTGCTTACTGGTCTGAGCAGGCTCGGGGGGTGGGGGGTGGGGGGTGGGGGGTGGGAGAGTGAGAGAGATCTCTCTCCCCTCCCCCTGCTACCCCCCCCCCCCCGAGCCTGCTTGGACCAGTAAGCAGTTACTCGAGAAGAGTGATGTTCGCTCGAGTAACTGCTTTATTCGAGCGTGCTCGCTCATCTTTAGTGGTTGACCTTAGAGTCCTAGATGAAGTATCATAGCAGATAGCGCCTCTTCTGGCATGATTGATAGCTTTCAATGGCTACTAACATTAATGCTGGAAAGTTTTTTTTTAGTAAGGGCTAGTTCACATTTGTCTGTTTCTTTCCTCCATCGAATTACAGAAGCAATGGAGAGAAGCTAATAAGAAAAATGAGCCCATAGTTTATTGTGGGGTCAGTTTTAAAGGGGTTTCCCCACTACTTAAAACTGCTTCACATCTGTACTTCCTGGTTGCTGCTGACTAGGACATGTGATTGCTGCAGCCAATAGCTGGCCACAGCAGTGACCATCTATGGCCAGTGATTGGCTGCAGCAGTCACATGTCCTGTCAGCAGCAAAAAGGAAGTACAGAGTGGTTGTAGAGCAATTTAGGTAATGGGAAAACCCATTTAAAGGGAACATGTAACCTCCAACGAGCACCATAAATTAAGTTATGGTCCTTGTAGGTGAGGTCCTGTGGAGTTCAGGGAAGGGTTGGGGGGTGTTTACTTTTATATTTACCGGGCTTCCCACTGCTGGTTGGCACACCGGCAAAGTCTTGGAAGTCAGCACTTTGTCCACCAGTATGACTCTTTTCATTCAGTCTATGTGCACGCACTCACATAGACAACAGTGGAGGTTGGGAACAGAGAGCCCAGAAAATATAAAAGTTACACCCCTAGACTCCGTGGAACCTATCCTATAAGTACTATAACTTAGTTTATGGTACTTATAAAAGGTGACAGGTCCCCTTTAAGTCCAATGCTGGACTATGCATGCAACATGTCTGTGAATGCCAGACATGTGCACAAAGTGAACAAATTTTCCATAAGGCTCTCCTTACATCATCATGGTTTCCATCATAAACAATTAAGGCCAATTTAGACACAATGATTATCACCAGAGATGAGCGAGCGTACTCGGTTCGGGTGTATTTGCACTCGAGCAGCGCTTTTTCCGAGTAACTGACTACACGGACGAAAAGATTCGGGGGGTGGCGTGGTGGAGCGGGGGGTAGCAGTGGGGAACAGGGGGGAGCTCTCTCTCTCCTCCCCCCCCACTCCCCTCTGCAACCCCCCACTCACCCCCCGGCGCACCCCGAATCTTTTCATCTGAGTAGTCAGTTTCTTGGAAAAAGCGGTGCTCGAGTGCAAAAACACCCGAACCAAATACGCTCGCTCATCTCAAATTATCACTCAAAATTCGCTCAAAAGCCGTCTTCTGAGCGATAATCGTTGTGTCTAACTGCACTGACATCCTGCAGTTTTCGTTAAACCATCGCTCATCGTTGTCTTTCAGCGTGCTGAAAGACGACGATGAGCCTTATCAGGGATTCACAGCGGGATACAGCTGATACTATTGTTTCAGCTGTATCCTGCTTCCTGATGACAGGCTGGGTATGAAGAACAGAGAGGTCCAGCTCTGTTCTCTATACCCCTGCATCCTCCGCTCAGAGCGCTCGGCTGTATAACAGCCGGGCGCACCAAGCAGAGAACAGCTGGATGCAGAAGACAAGCGGGGACACACGGCTTGTCTTCTGCATCCTCCGCTTGCAGCGCTCGGCTGTATAATAGCCGGGCACTCCAAGTGGGGAACAGCTGGATGCAGAACACAAGCGGGGACAACCCGCTTGTCTTTTGCATCCTCCACTCAGAGCGCTCGGCTGTATAACACCCGGGCACTCCAAGCAGGGAACAGCTGGATGCGGAAGACAAGCGGGGACACCTGTGTAGGAATTACAACACTAAGATTTATCAGTGAGACCAATTATGCTTATAAAGATAATCTGGGGTCTGATACCACTAGGTAAAAGTTTTGTAGAAGTTTTCTTTTATCCTGGGAAAACCATGTGAGCTCCTTAGGCTGCATTCACACAGGGCGGATTTGCCGTGGAAATTCCGCGTGGGATTTCGCCGCAGCAAAACCGCCTGCGGCCGCTAATCTCAGGATTAGCCAGCCATGTGGACGAGATTTCTCAGAAATCTCATCCACACGGGACGGCAAATCCGCTGTGGTAAGTCAGGCTGGAACCGCGGCTGCGGCGACCGCAGCTGCGGTTTCAGAATATGCAGCATGTCTATTTTTTTCCTTCCGCCGTGGCCGCGCTCTCCTCTATGGGAGCGCCAGCCGCAGCGGAAGAGCGAGTGGCCGGGCCGCTTCAAAGCCGCCGCGGGTTTTTCCGCGGCGGTTCTCCCGTCGGAAGTCTCACGGTTTTTGCTGCGGCCAAACCGCGGGATTTCCGATGGGAATACGCCCCGTGTGAACCCAGCCTTAAAGTAAAGGCAGTGTCTTCTTTTGACAATGTAATACCTAACTCTATTTTGTGGCTTTTCCCCCACTGGTGTTGTAGTGAAGCGCCGGAGGAACACTCATGCCACAACAGATCCCATAGTTTTCTATGGGACAGTTCATATAATCCTGTGCAACCGTTTTGGTGCTGGTGACTTGCTGCTCTGGGCAGAATAATGATGCATATCGCGTTTTGCTGTCCGGCTGTGAATCTTGGATTGGTATAAAAAGTGCATCAAAATTGCATCCGTTGTGTCTAGCTCCAATGTGAAAATCCTGGCCTTACACAACTACTGATGGGAACCCAGCCGTAGGGCTTAAGCAGACGAATGTGTTTGCGCAGGTTTCTGTGAATGTGAAACTTACTCCCGTAAAAGGTGATGAAGCAAAGCCATTGATTTCCATGGGTCCATTCTCATGAACCTGTTTCTTGTGCATAAATCATGCGTGCGAGAAAAGATAGGCCCTGCCCTACATTTCTGCGTGTTACGCCAAAAGCTGTCATAAACAGCTATAGGAGGTTAAAAAAAAAATCAATAAGAAGGGTGTGTTCCTGTGATTTAAGTGGCCGTTCTATTCTACAGAAAGTGAGTAACGCGTGCGAACTAGCATTTCAATGCACAAATAGTACATTACTATTCACTGACATGCGCGTATCTGCCTGTTTAGTGCCATCTCCATCCTTGTTTATGCACAAATGTGCTCAGTTGTGGCGAGAATATTAGCGCACACGCTCATCTGTGGAAGTCCTTAGATAGTGTAAGGCCGTCTTCACATGGGCGTATTTATGCACGCAATACTCAGTGAATCGAACACATTAATTTCAATGGGTTAGTTAACTTGCATGTATTTGTCTTGCGCATGTCGGTCGTGCAAAAAAAATCACTAGGATACTCTATTTTCCTGAGCATTTACACACCAAAAATCCCCATAGAAGTCAATAGGGATGCGTAAATGCATGTGCAATACGCTAGGAGATGCATGATATGATACGTAATTGTGCAGGAAAAGAACACATCTTGAAATCAGAGAAATTAGCTATTTCGATGGCTGGGTGCATCAGTGCATATTTCTTTGTGCGTGTGCAAAAGCTAGCAAAATATATGCTGATGCATACGCAAAAAAGCATTGTTAATTCCCAAATACGTTCCATTCATGTAAATACGCATACACTCGTATGAATCCACCCCAATGTGATCATATTTGTCCTAATCATAATTAATTCCATTGTTTTCCATGAGATCATTTCTGGCATCCGACACATAAGTTGTGATGTTGGATGTCTCCCAGCGCCAGTCAGAAAAAAAGTAGCATGCACAAGATGCGTAAAACAGTCATCAGTTGCGTTAAGGCTCAGGCATAAAACAACTGGTCGGACACAGGCAATATATGAGCACTCAGAGCCTGCTCTTCAGTTCCACACTCTAATATATGTTGTAACATGTATAGACATTATTCACCTGGGAAGGAGATAAAAGGATGAGTGGCGTGACTATTTATTATATAACTGAATATTCTTGCTGGATGAGATCTAAAGATGTAGCAGAGCTAAGTTTGTTGAATGCAGAATAGCGAAAGTGAATATTTGGCTTAAGTCATTGTGCAATCAGAGGTGTTGTGTGTCATTTTGAACAGGATTGCACAGTGACTGAGTGCATTATCTTCAATCAGAAAGCCACCTCCATGTGTATACAATGTAGCACTAGAATACAAAATAACAAACTCAGCTCTGCAATAATGGCATAAGCAAGGGAAGCCCTAAGTATTCCAGTAGGAGCATTGGTAAGCAAGTTGATTGTGTGAATGTTTTGTATAAATAGTGGCAGGGTATAGCAGATGATTGGTAGTGTTGGTCAGATAGGCCACCTCAGCCTAGGAGCTGTGATGCCAGGGAAGAGGCTTCTGCTATAGTTGATATTCCAGGTCCAGCCTCCCATTCTGTAAGCTCAGCCAGGGGGAGTGTCGCCCCAGGCCAAACATATGCTTCTTTCCATTGCACTAATCCACCTTCAGTGCTGAGGAATAATTGCTCGAGTGTCCATAGATTCACAGCGCATTGTCCCTGGCTGGCTCCCATCAGCAAGGCACACGCCATTTCAATCATCTCTATTCAGGATACTGTCTTCTTTTATTAAACCCCAGACCTTGCAAATGATGGGAACATTTAACAAACCAGCACCACTTGGCACAGGGGAGCACCACCAACGTTACAGCACTGCAGATGTAGGGTGCAATGTACACATCAAGTGTGGGGGCACTGAGGTCTTAGGGCTTGTACACAACCAGCAGTATTATAAAGTAGGATCTGCTAGGAAGTGCAGTGCCAGTATTGGACAGAGAGAATGTTGCACCTCATACTTCACACACACGTAGCAGTGATGTATTTGTTACTTAACTGTTTATTTAACTTATCTTCGTTTATAAGAGAAACAACAGAATACTTGGTCATAAATCCCTGTCACATCTTTATGTGCTTTCTAAAATCAAGGGTAATAAAAAAAGGTCTTACGTTCTGTGCACCCACTTTGTATCTGCCACACAAACATATCTATCTATCTAATATGTATCTATCTCATAGGTAGATAGATATAGATACATATGTAGATAGATATGAGGTAGATATATATTTACCTATCTCATATCTATCTCTATCTATATCTATCCAAATCTATTTCTCATATGTATCTATATCTTTCTTATATGTACTCATAATATACATATGAGATAGATAGATATACACATGAGATAGATAGATATACACATGAGATAGATAGATAGATAGATAGATATACACATGAGATAGATAGATAGATAGATATATGAGATAGATGATCTAGATGCATATGAGATAGATAGATCTAGATACATATGAGATAGATAGATCTAGATGCATATGAGATAGATAGATCTAGATGCATATGAGATAGATAGATCTAGATATATATGAGATAGATAGATCTAGATGCATATGAGATAGATAGATCTAGATGCATATGAGATAGATAGATGTAGATGCATATGAGATAGATAGAGATACATATGAGATAGATAGAGATACATATGAGATAGATAGATCTAGATACATATGAGATAGATAGATCTAGATACACATGAGATAGATAGATCTAGATACATATGAGATAGATAGATCTAGATGCATATGAGATAGATAGATCTAGATGCATATGAGATAGATAGATCTAGATGCATATGAGATAGATAGATGTAGATGCATATGAGATAGATAGAGATACATATGAGATAGATAGATCTAGATACATATAAGATAGATCTAGATACATATGAGATAGATCTAGATACATATGAGAGAGAACTAGCCATCTATCTATCTCATATGTATCTACATCTATCTCTTCATTTCATTTATTTTCACATTTTCCTTTCTTTCTTTGTCTTTCTCTCCCCCTTTCCTTGTTTTAAAGTTTCAGAGCTACTTCTAACAACTGATTACACAAATCACCCAGTCACAGTGTACATAGGTATATACACAGTATTGAAGGCACACTACATATTATAGCACCAGGCACATTTAAGTAAATGCTAGCAAACCCACAAAATATGTTTTATAAGACCAGGAAACAGAAATGTTCTTTTGGCAGCGATGTTCCTTCTTTTAACAATGATTTGCAGTGTGTGATGAAGAGCGCTCCTTCTAACTTAGCTCTGCAGAATCACTGTGATGAAACCTTCTATACATTGTATAGAAATAGAATGTCATAATACACGTGACAAGTTTATGGGAAATCGAAGTGCTCATCACATTCATTTATATCTCATGTTTTCAAATACAAATATGGATTTTTTTTGCAAAACTAATTATCTAACTGGATGGGGACATAATTATAAATACAAAAAGGTGCCTATGCTCATTTCTATTCTGCAGGGGGCTGTTATATTCATTCCTGCATTTATTTTATATAACCAGATTATGATGTATGCTTTAGGGAAGATAATATTATTATTATTTTTATTAATAATAAATAGTACCAATCGTAGTGGTTGTTACATTGTTTAAATATATGTGGGTATAGAACTGAAAGAAGTTACTCCAGGAAGTAGGTTCTGTACTGGTTTTCATGGCATGGTACAGATGAACTCTCCAGTATACCAAATCTAAAAGGAGAAAAAAGTAACCTGCTGGAGATTTTTTGAAAACTCTGTATGTTAAAGTGCATAGAAATCGTTTCACCCACAGGTACAGGTAGGATCTTATCTATTAAGGGTGGCTTCACACCAAGCATTTTTTTTGGAAAATGCACTTGCAGTTTTTGATGCACTTCATTGAGCCAAAGCCAAAAGTAGATTAAAAAGGAATGAGAACTATTCAGGAAGGGCATCTACTTCTCCTTCCTGCTGGATCTACTTCTGGCTTTTGCTTAAAAAAACCATAAAAACTGCAAATTTGTTTTAGAAAAAAAAATGCTATGTAAAGCTACCCTCATGTAGGATCTACCTATTAAACGATAGATAATATCACTACATGTATCTTTTGTGTGCCCTAGTGAAAAATATATGGGAATTAACATCATATAAGTTGTCCTATCTATCTCTTATTTAGCTCCGTTAGTTCTATGATGTCCTGATAAATGAAGAAATGTCCTGTGCCCGACTTGTGCTAGTTATTATAGCTAAACATAAAAAGGAATCTATGGCATGTTGACTACATAGCTGGTGTATTTATATTTTTCTCATTTCTCCCATGTGTATAATAGGGATATATTTTATCATTTGTATTCATCACTATTGACTTCATAAGCAACTGATGGACCATTATCTAAAATGGACTATTTCTTATTTTTGCCACTACAAAGTGCCAAGATAATTGATGGTAACTGGCATTATGTCACCTTATTTTACAATCACCACTTTCCGTACACAATATACCCAAAAATTGTTCACTGGAACACAGGATCTGAGGTTGTGGGCTAGCAGTCATCTGATGTGATGGGGTCACACTACAGCTGTGGCTAGCTCAGTTCTATAATGAAGGCTGCTGATAGACTCTTGTTTGTCGTCAGAATTTTGCTTGAGGCAAGCAATAGCCAGGGGCAGTGGCATTGCCACCCAATGATAAAGGGCTTACCCAATGTGTTGGAGAACAGAACAGCTTTTAGATCCGAATAAATCATTGTGCAGCCTCAACATTGCCAGCAGACACCCTCCCTTCTAATCCACTGCCTTTAACCCCCCAATAGTCATGTTAAAATTGGAAAATCCCTCCCCAAAATGTCACTATTTTAAAAAAATTGTAGATTTTGAATTTATGTCTCATGTTAATATATTTGACACAGAACTCAGTTGCCTTAAGTGTATGTTTAACCCCTTAGTGGCATAACTAATTGTAGCCTTCAGAGCCAGTAAATCTGTTCCCCTTTTTTGTCATAACTTTTTTTTATTTGTCCATGTAGGACACCTTGTATTTTGCAGAATACTTCCTATAATAACTAGAACTTAATTTTGGTTACATATAATGCATTGAATAACTTTTATTAATAATTTTTTTTTGCTGGGCGCAATAAAAAAAAAAAAAATTCCCCCATTGTTTTTTCTGATTTATTTTTATGGCATTCAATGTGGAATAAATGTTATATTACCTTTATTCTAAAAATTATTATGGTTATGGCAACACCAAATCTATAGAGGTTTTATTATGTTTTACCACTTTTGCACAATATAAAGCCATTTTTTTCTCTTTTAGTAAAATACTTTTCGTTTGGCGCCACATTCCAGCCCCAGAGCATTTTTATTTTTCAGCCACAGCTGTATCATGCCTGTTTTTGTTTTGTGGGATAACTTGTAGTTATTATTGGTAGCCTTTTGAGGGATGTATGACTTTTTAATTATTATGTACTTCTGTTTTTCTGTAATATTTTGTATTTTTGTAAGCAAGATGATCAGAAAATGGTTATTTTGGATTTTTCTTATATTTCTTTTTTTTAACTGGAGTTTTCCATGCTTGATAAATAATGTCATATTTTATAGCACGGGTGGTTATGGATGTGGCAATGCCGATTATCTGTAAGGTTTTTTTTTGTTCTTTTTATTTTTTCAATATTTTAAATATTTAGATACCACGGTCTACAATGACTGTAGATATCTGCGTGGTTAAACGGTGTAGAGGGGTGATATGATGAGGAAGTTCTCATGATTTCACTACTTTTCTGTGAAAACCACATGTAGCAATCAGAGAGCAAATATGCTGACAGCTGTAAATTCAGTATTCTTGACTGCAATTCAAACTGCTGTACCTGTGGTTTTTTAAGGGCCGTGAACATGTAAGAGGACACAAATAGCATGTTGGAAGCTCTGATAGAGCCAGAGCTACAGCCATTTAAAAGTAGAATGGGCTGTGTGGGTCCAAAATTATAATGTCCTTTTCTTGCAGAAACAGAGCTAGTCCTAAACTGCTGGGGGGTTAAAGGGGTTGTCCAGTTGTGAACTTCTGATGGCCTATCCTCAGCATAGCCTATCAGTAGTGGATCTGCAGGGGTCTGCTGGCTGAAATCCCTGCTGATTAGCTGATCTTTGGGTTGGTTTGCTGGTGCTCGGAGCTGATTTCTGCACAAAGCAGACATCTCTGTCCTTGTGCGTCTTTTACACAAGCAGATTCTTGTTTGAACGAGCGAGTGACATCACTGCTAAGTCGTTCATAATCGTTTGCACTCATGCAGCCTGTTTAGTAATGGAAGATCATCATTGAGAATTGTTTATTTCCTGTATTTCCTGGGTGGGGTGGGGGGGTTTAAAAAATAGCGAGATGTGAACAAACCGCCCAGATAACTGCTCAATAGCTGCGCTAAAGCAGCACGACTATCAGAGCATTAAATTCATTCACTTTCGTTCTATGGGGCAAATTGTGAGCAACAACTGTTATATGTAAATGGGCCATTAGGATCCTTCTAGACGAGCCGATTTATCGTTTGAACAAGCGAGTGACGTCATCGCTAGCTTGTTCGCTTGTGCAGCCCGTTTAGACAGATACATTGTTGGCTCGTTTCAATAAGAAATCATTCAGTCTTTCACATTGGCTGTAAAAGTGACTGAACGATAAATGAACGAGCCACAATGGTTTTTATGTTGCAGAAAATGAACAATAGGCAAAAAGTGAACGATTATCGTTCGGCCGTTGGCTTACCATTAGACTGAACGATTATCGTATACTTTCGCTCATTTGAACGCTAATCGTTCCATCTAAAAGCACCTTTACCGCAGTGGCCATGTATAGTTTGCAGCTCCTTTAAATCTAAGCTCTGCCATTCAGTGCGTAGGATAACTTTATTGTATTCGCACTGTTTGAATGTTCAAAGAAGAACCAATTTATAGAAGACACCATAAACATCACAAATACAAGACCACCACATGACAAGATACATCCCAGCATGATACTATACACAGTGTGTGTATAAACTTACCCTTAAGCCTCTTTAACAGGACAGTATGCCTTTTTACGTTCGGCTGTACATGTTGAAAAATCACATGGAAGAATAGGCGCAATCAAGTCCCGATGTTCTGCTGCGTATTTTCGGCAGTTCACACGGGCGGCTGCAGCGTATCAAAAAAAAAAAAATGTTGCAGAAATCCTCAGAATGACTGCTAATGGTTAAATAGATCCAGCTGTCTTCTTTTCCCAGCGTTGGACGCAGCGAAACTCCCTCCCCCTCCATTTTTTTCAACTCCCATAGGAGTCTATGGGAGCTTCCAGCGTATCTCGGAAAAAGATAGGGAAAGACCTATCTTTGGACGCAAAGTATAAAATCAGCACCTGAAAACGGTTGCCGAAGTGCTATTTTTGCTGGCGCAATTTTTTTATGCAGCTAAAAAAAACAAACAAAAAAAAACACTGGGGAGGGAGAGAGCCCGGACTGTCTGCGTTGAACAGCTCATTGGATGGTCCACCACTCATTTGCATATAATAAACATAAAGTTTGATATCTGGACAGTGGAGTTACGAAGAACAGAAATAAAGCCATCGATGCTTTCTGCTTACCATCACACATTATATAGAGCATTCGTTTATAGCACACAAAATAGGTGACAGTCGTCCCTTAACAAAAATGTCAGTGACCCCAAAAATGCAACAAAAATGGCAAAAAACAAAATACCTCAAATGTAAACCTTTCAATATTATACTACAGACCCCAAAGTAACATCATAAAAAAGACTCAAAAGACGCCACTGAAGATGTATCAAAATGCTATGTCCGAAACCAGCCTACAGCTTCAGACAAACGTATGCGCAAATACGCCTACCAGAGCGCAGTGAACGGGGTTGATTTGCGCATGTATTGACACATAGTACTGTACTTTCTGCGCACACAGGGCCTGTTCACATACACACACAACACCCCCCCCACCGTGATTTAAAAGGCTATTCAGCCCAATGAGGTCCAGATGTGTTCTTTTCTCCACAGAATTGCGCATTGGCGTACACATTGAGTGCGCACTTGCACACCTCCCATAGACCTCTATAGGGCCATTGGTGCGCAAATACCCAGGAAAATAGCACAGGTCTCATTTTTGTTTTGGTTGTTGAATAGGTTCTATTCTGTATGTATTGCATGTGAATATTTTGCGTGCGTCAGTCCCTCACGCGGGCTACAAAATCATGCAGCTATTAGTTGCGTGAAAAAAAAATTGCAGCTAGTGCTGCCGAAAATCGTCTGAACAGAAGATCTTCTGCAGCACTAGTTGCGAGGTTCAGGACCATTTACACAACCAGGACCTAAAAGATGCGCTACTGAAGAGAGAGAGAGATAAAGGGAAGCCCTGGAGGAGCCCGCTTCATCTCTCTTTAGTAAAGGGAAGCCCCGCCGCAGAGATGAAGGGGGTTCCCCCAGGGCTTCCCTTCATTGCCGGGGACTCCCTTCATCTCAGGATTTCATCTGAAGGTTTCCATAGGAAATCATTGGTTCTACTACCGTTAGTTGCTGCAGAAAATCACGGGTGTGAAGGAAGCCTGAAGGAGCCCTAATATACACATAAAGCCGAGACGTACTATTAAGGGCCTGAGTGTACTTGTAGAATATGTGAGGGTATTGTCAGGGGTGCGCAGGGACCAGAGACTTTCATTAACATTTCTCCTCAATCACATTAGTGAGCATCAGCAATTTTACCCGTCATTGATTTATTTAAACGCCACAGACGCAATTACAGTCGTCACATGAAAATATGAGAACTCTGATATTTGCAGACGTTTTGCAGTTGATTGATGAAAGAACATTTGTTTGTTCCGTATTCATCCTCTAGTCACAGACAAAGCTTCAAACCTTGACGGAGTCCGAATCATTCCTGATTCACCAGACAGTTGGAAGTTCTTCATTCATCAACAATTATCAGAAATATATAATCTCCCGAAATACAACTCCATTCCAATCTCTTAGGGCTTCTTCACACAACTGGATTTACGCATGATTTTGCGCAATACGTGGAGAACAGAACCCATTGGTTTCAATAGGTTCCTTCTCATTTCTTTTGAACTGTGTTTGATACTCCGCTGCATAAAAGGTTGCATTCTTTTCTCCTGGCGTATTTTGCATGCATTTGCGCATCCACATGGGTTTCTGTGGGGCCTTATTGGTGCGCAAATGTGCAGACAAAAAGAGCGTGCTGCGTTTTATTTTTGCATGACCAAAGTGCACAGGAGAAATACACGCAAGGAATAAGGCCTCATGTCCACGGGGAAAATCAGGCCCGCTACGGATTCTCCATGGAGAATCCGCAGCGGGTCCCTCCTGCCCTGCGTACATGAGGGCTGAAAATAGAATATACTCACCTGCTCCGGGCCGTGCGTGTCTTCCCTTCTTCCCGGCTGGATCTTCTTTGTCCGGCCCGGCGGATGTGCTCGGCACGCCGACTGCGTGCCGCGCGCATGCGCCAGGCACATAGGCCGGGCCGAAGCAAGAAGATCCGTCCAGGAAGAAGAGAAGACACGCACAGCCCGCAGCAGGTGAGTATATTCTGATTTTAGGTCTCCGGCGGATCCGGACGGCTTCCATAGGCTTCAATAGAAGCCTGCGGAAGACCCGCACCAAATGGAGCATGGTCCGGATTTTTTCCTGCACGCGGATACGCATCTGCGGAGAAAAATGACATCCGCAGGTATTTAATTACCTGCGGGTGTCTAATGCATCCCTATGGGGCGCTGATCCGCGTGCGGGAAAAACGCTGCAGATTTTAAATAATAATTTGCAAGTGGACATGAGGCCTAAGGGATTACCCCACTGCTGGGGATTTCCTTATTCTCCCCTGCAGGGGAACCCCAGCATCTGCGCTGAGGGGGAATTGGTCTCCATTGAAATCAAGGGCTTTTATTTGCTGCGTGTTCCGCACGCAAATTTTGCACATGCAAATACACCCCTAGAAGGACACATTCACACGAACGTGAATCTCACGCGATGCACAAAACTCGAACGAATAGGAACTCCATTCTTTTGAGTCGTACACACAGGTGATGTTTTTTTTTAAATCTCGCAGCATGTCTAAGTTTTCATCTCCCTCAAAACGCATCGCTCATGGTTTTCAATGGGACAGTCAAACACATTGCATGCCCTGCGAGGTGCACACAAGGGCGACGGGACGTTTCCCATTGAAATCAATGGGAAACACCTGCTGATCCTCTGACGCACGTGAAAACAGCGCCATAGGATCGGAATGTCATGCGAGGCGTAAAAACGCCGCGCATCCACAGGTAAAACGCAGAGCTGTTCGCTGTGGATTTTGATGGTGGATTTCCCCTTTGATGTGCAGATGGGGAAATCTGCAGCATTTCCAAACTAGCATGCGCAACAGAAAACATGCTATTTGCAAAGAGAATGTGCAGCAAATGGGATCCCAACCTAAATATCTGAACTCATTAGATGTTCTAGATAAACCCCTTAATGCTCAAAATACATACAGTCACATCATGGCGGTTCGGGTTTTGTACAATGGGGTATCGGGAGCTGATCCCAATGCCGGCTGTTTTCTACGGCTCACACCCGCCCACAACAGCTGCGATCAGCACTCCCGCTGATCATGGCTGTTAACCCCTTAAGTGGTGCTATTCATTCTGACAACCGCGTTTAAATGCTCCAATTGGAGTTCAGGGGGACCCTCTGCAATGAGATCGCGGGGTGGCGTTCTATTGTCATTGCAGCTGGAGGCTTTCTGAAAGCCTGCAGTGTGGCTTTATAGATTGCCTGTCAGATCGCGGTATAATATAATACTATAGTGTTACATCATACTGCAGGAGCGACCAAACCAGCACAAGTCCCAATGGGGACTGAAAAAAAAAATATTGAAAAACAGTAATAAAAAAGTTTCCAAAAATATTTTATTTTTAAAAGTAGTAGCCCCCCCAAAACAAGACTCTAAAAATTTGGTATCACAGTAATCGTACCGACTCGTAGAATAAAGTTATTGTGTCAATTTTGCTGCAGTGTGTACACGGTAGAAACAAGCCCCTCCCCCACAGATGGTGGAATTGCACTTTTCCCCCATTGCACTCCATTTAGATGTTTTTTTTTAAGTGTTTCAGTACATTGTATGGTACATTACATAATACCATTGAAAAATACAACTCGTCTTGCAAAAAACAAGCCCTCAGACATCTATGTTGATGGATAAATAAGAGTTATGATTTTTTAAAAGTTGGGAAGAAGAAGCAAAAATGATTTTAAAAAAAGGGCCGCATCCTTAATAAGCAATTGCTGTCATGTACTATGCAGGCCCTGATTGTCAGGAACACTACGATAATTGGCAGGGGTGGGCTGCACTGGAGGGCAAGGATGCATGAGACCCCTGCAAATGCTTAGGGCCAACTGCTGGCTTGGAGTGCATCCCCCGCAGCACATAACAGCCATAGGCTACATACCTCTCTTTCCCTTTGTGGAGCCCGGGCACATTCAGGTTCTGCAGCGCCCTCCCACTCCCGGCAGGAGCACAGCAACTGCAGTTGAGTACATTTCCTTTCCCATAACTCTGCATACAATGCTGCACCCATGGCCCCAGGCACACATGCTGCTTCTATGTCGGCTTCTGCTGGGCTTCCAGTCTGCACATGTGCAATAGTGTCCACTTTTAGGCCGCCGTCCTGCTAAAGTGTTATTAAAACAGCGGTCGGACCGTGTTTTACTAACAGCTTCTCAGTGGTTTCGTGTCTTTTCCTGTATAGTGGTATGGGGTGCAACCCAAATTCCGAGTCGAACACCCCGCCCTACCATGAAAAACTGCTTTAAATTTCCTTTTTTTCTGCAGTAATGTAATATTGTTACCAGTAAACGTTATTTGCCATGTGCACGAGTCATGTTTATTATTTTAAGCCCTTTTACACAATCGCATATAAAGGTTCATTCCTGAACATTGGCGGATAATCACGGTGGAACCTACCAGCATGCGGCCGAACCATGCCCACTCACAGCAGCTGATGGATGCACAATTTAGTAGCTGTTTGTGTGGCCATTGGTCGTTTCAGGGGGCGCAGTTTGACTGCCTGCGGCCAGGCTCATTAAATGTTTCCCCCCACCAGCAGGTTTCACACAGCTCAGAATATCATGCGAGTTGTGTGCATTGCGAGACGCATAAAACTCGTGCCAATATGAACTCCATTCATAGTAACGTTTAGAGGAAACAAAATTGTGGCATGTCCTATTTTTTCGCGTTCCTCCGAATGCATCGCCCATTGATTTCTTAATATATTGCATGCTGTACAATGCAAGTTTTCCCATTGAAACACTTCCGATCCTCTACTGTGCATGAAATTCGCGTGAGAGGATTGGAATTTCACAGAAGCGATGCGCGGGTTTTTGCCTCACCGGCGGATACAGCGAATGTTGCTGAGCGCGATATCACGTTCGCCCGTGCGCAGTTAGCCTATTTTAGCTCTATATTCGATCAGTGTTTCGCAGACTATAATACAGTGCTAATGCAACTATGTATCTATTCACATGGGTGTAATTTTTAAAAACACAGCATGACCTATTTTGGGTGTATTTGCGTCCGTATTGCTATTCTTTACTATTGGGCAAAAACGGATCAGTAGACAAAAACGGGCCAGTAGACCCCGAAGAAAGTAGAAGATACAGAAGCAAAAATAGATCAAATACTGATGAAATACGGCTGTGATGTTATCCAGAAGAGGTCCTTAATACGCATTCATATGACGAACGTAGCCCAATATGCTCCTGTGAAACTGACCTAAGCACTTATTCACACGAGTGTATATCGGCCGGCATTTTTACGGCCGGCCAATATATGCTATCATGTGATGCACGGGCTCGGCATATATGCCGTGGGGCGGGGTAGAGAGCTTAGCTCTGCTGTTTCCCCCTTCCCTCCCCTTTCCCCTCACTGGCTCACCTCCTCTCTCCTCACCTCCGGCTGTTTCCAATGGGAGTGGGTGGGACAGCGGCGGGGCTAACATCACTCCCCCTCCCCGCAGCCAGCAATGGGAGAAGTTGGAGCTTAGCTCTGCCCCACCTCCTCCCATTGCAAACAGCAGCAAGGGGTGGAGAGGAGAAGAGAAGGGAGAGGGAGTTTAGCAGTCACGCTTGTAAACTCCCTCTCACCTCCTTTCTCCGGCTGCTGTCATTGGCTCCCATAGAAGTCAATGGCAGCAACCATAGTCCAGCCAGGAAGATGGCTTCCTGCCCGGCGTAAAAGTGGCCAGCCAGGTGCTTTTATGCTGCGGAAATACGCCTGTGTGATCTGTTGCATTGGAATCCAATGCATCAGACGGTAGCGTATATCGGCCGTCCGTGAAAATGCCGGCCGATATACGCTTGTGTGAATAAGCCCTTACGGTGGGTCAGTGTCGTGTGTTTGACCCCCATGCTAAAACTTGCCAGCCAGCCCCTGATCATTGGTGCTCTATTGCATTCCGTGACTTTATGTTTGTCTCACAACTATCTTATATACTGTATAGCGCCAGCTTTTGTTACTAATGGCAAAAAGTTAGCAAATCGTATACCTCTTCAATACAATATTTAACATTGGTCCTCATCAGAAGTTACTAAGTAACTAACCGAACTCAGAGGCATTTTTCTAGCATTTAGTCATTACATTAATCTGCTAAATATTAGGGTGCTTTTACACAGGACAGAATATTTTACAGGACTCTGAGGAATAAACCGTCGTCAAAATCCGCACCAAAATCCAGAGTTCTAAATGTATATTTTGATGCAAAATTGCCAGCAGAATTTTGCCATTTTCAATTTTACATCAAACGTTGTACCTTACAGGGGTTTTCTGAGTTATTACTTTCATATAGTTTTGGGCTCCCCGTGCCCCAAAGCATATAAAAGTAACAGACTCGCTGCAGACCGGATCACTGTTTTGGCAGTCCTGTGGTGCCACATTTGTCAGGTGATGTCACCTGGCCAGACGACCTGGTAACGTCCCCTAAACCTGTCACGTGGGCTTCTAATGTAGAAGCAGGTTTATGGGACATTATGGATGGCATCTCTGTCTGGCATCTATTTTAAACAAGCAGTGTCCTCTGGGATATTCTGTCCCGTATGAAGGTGCCCTTGTAGACTTCACTATATTCTTCTGTTACCCTCCTAGTGATCAGGGTTAGCGTTGCTCGTCTTGATCAGACAGGCGATAAAATTCTCCTAATTTTAGCTAAATCAAATCAGATAAGTTCAAACTCATTTTTGATGAAAATCATAGGAAAATTGAATTTCCCATAATGCCTGCTGCAGAGGTCAGTGTGTAGTCAATCAGGAGCCAAGGTGCCTTGCTGATGTCACCATATGTGTTCTCCATCTTGCACATGGGCAACTTTAATTGTACTGCATTACATGATCTTCCCATGTATAACATAGGCACAGTGCAACTAGCAGCCATTTTGTGGATCAGTACAGGACTGGGAAGCTGCATCATGTTTATATTCCTATATAACACATACTTTGTTGTTAGGGAGAGATATTCTACAGAGGATATATTGCTGCCGGTGTGAAAGCTTGTATACCAGGGTTATATTGGAGAGAATGGAGAAAGAAGCTGCATCATGTTTATATGCCTATGTTTATATGTTCTACTTCTGACTGCTGACTAGCGCGTACACACAGCCTGGAGCTCCGGCGACCATGGCGAAACATCCACAGGGAAGTCCCCCAGCAGCCGCGGGGGAAACCACCTTCCCCCCAGAGATGCAAGCGGCTGCGCCTGGGATCGCTGGTAGTGAGCCCGCTGACACCAGTAGTGAGCTTCCCTCCGTGGACCGCAGCCCCAGCTCGCCCGTCCTGACCTGCCGTCCTGAAAATCACCAGCGACCGTCCCGACGACCAGCACCGGCCCTGCAGCTGAGACTCACGTTTGCTGCGTCCCTGCTCAAGCTGCTGGTGTTTTCGGCCTGCCTGACAGCTGCGACAACCAGCAGCGGCCCTGCAGGTGGGGACTCCTGCTTACTGCCTCTCTGCTCCCGCTGCCTGCCTCCCTGCTCCCACCACCGGCATTGAATCGTTGCCAGGGGATTCGCTGTCTGCTCCACTGAAAGGAGTGGGGGGAAAGAGGGCTTTTCACTCTGGGAGCCCTGCTGAACCCTCTGCATGTGCCTTCCACCCTGGGCACCGCCATCTTGCATCCCTGGCTGCATCTGCAACCCCTTTGCACAGCAACCATAAGAGTCTCCTAAGAGGTATCTCCAGCCTCCCTGCCTTGCCTTACCAGCAGGAGAGTAGGGGATGCTGGTACCACTGAAATGCCATGCTCCAGCGAAAAAGCAGACAGCGTTAATTACTACGGAGGCCCTGCATCACCCGCCAAATCTCTGGGGAACCTCCAGAGATTGTCCAAGGCCTCCTCTATGACAGAGATCTGCTCTTGCCTACCAGACCCGACCATTCCTGAGCTCAAGTTCCGGATGCAGGTGACCTGAAGTGCCCAGCTAGAGCATCTGATCATCACTGCAAGGGAACACCAAGATGAGAGGTGACTCCTACACCACTGCTCCGCCAGCCCCACAAACAGCACCGCAGCCTCCACCTGGCCCCGACTGGAACTAACTTCTACCTGAGGCCAGACACCAGGGTAAGAGCCATCACAGGCTACCCCCTGCTCCATTCCATTCCATCTGCCTCGCTCCCCAACCTAGCTGCTCCACTTCTAATCTGCTAAAACTGCTTCATCCCTCACCATCCGCAAAGATGGCACCCACATTTAATTGTCTACGCTTCTGCCTGCTTCATCTTGCATGTGCCTCATCACCATCTGGAAAGACTGCCCTCCGTTCCATCGTTTGCCCATGTGCATGCATTTCCCTTGTCTATGTTGATGCTTATGACTTCTCTTGTCTATGCCTATGCTTTGCTCCTCCACGCTTATGTTAAGTTTGCTCATACTTAAGTTTACGCTCTGCTCTGTCCTTCCCTATGCCGGCGCTTCGCTCTTGCCTATGCACTGACCACTCTTCTCCTCTCTCACCTTTGCCTCACCCCCTTCTGCAAAAAGACTCCACCCTACTGACCCCACTCCTTAAACGAGCAAGCTACGCATCCAGACATGGCCACTCGACGAAACAGGAGGCAGGTAGACACCACTACTTTCATCACCCTTCACACTAACTTCCTCATCTTTGCTCTAACCTCAATCGCCATTCTCATTTCCAGCCTCCTTCCTCCTACACCCAGCCCCAAAACACTCAATCCACATCAGCCACTCACTGCTCTCCTCACCTATACTTAGCTCACATACACTCTCAGCTTCCTCAAAACCCTCCATCCCCCCCCACCACCAAGAAACATCACAGCCATCCTCACATATTCCCCAGTCACCTGCTCACTCTCGCTACCCTACTACTCTTAGCTGTGGGGGACATCTCCCCCAACCCCGGACCAAAACACCCCAAAGCCTAACAAGCAGCCCACGCTCAACTCCCCCTGCCCCCTTCAAATGCGCCCTCTGGAACTCCCAATCCACATGCAACAAGCTCCCAACCATTGATGACCTCTTTGCTACCAAATGCCTCAACTTGCTTGCACTCACAGAAACGTGGATCCAGCAGTCCGATTTTACCTCTGCTACTGCATTGTCCTATGATGGCCTGCAGTTCTCCCACACCCCCAGATTGGACAACAGGCGCGGCGGAGGAGTAGGTGTTCTCCTCTCGCCAAACAGCACCTTCCAGGTGATTTCCTCCCTCACCTTTTTGTCGGTCGAAGTCCATGCCCAACTACTTTTTCATCCACTCCCCTTGCATATTGCAGTTGTATACCGACCCCTCAGTTCCACCCGCCTCTTCTTGGACCACTTCACCGCCTGGCTCACCTATTTCCTGTCCTGCGAACTCCCAATCCTTATTCTTGTGTATTGGAAAAAAAATCTCCTTCTGCGCTCATGTTGTGTTCCCTTGGAACCTCTTACAGGAAGTAGTTTTCATGGGTAGTAGATCATGAGGATGGTTGGAGAACCTACAAGACACCACTGTTGAGCCTGCCAGGATCTCCAGTGCGAGCAGGTACATGCTCTTTGGGGGGTCCCACTCAGCACCAGGTGAGTTTACCCTAATTTACTACCTAGGTTCATATATCTTGGCGCTGATCTTTACATTCTGTCTAACCCTTATTCTTGGTGACTTCAACATCCCCACTAATGACCCCATCTCCCCATCTGCCTCCTAACTTCTAATGCTTACCTCCACTCTCAGCCTATCACAACTCTCAGACTCCCTCACTCACAGAAACGGAAACACTCTAACTTCTAATGCTCACCCCCACTCTCGGCCTATCACAACTCTCAGACTCCCTCACTCACAGAAATGGAAACCTCTAATTTTCCTCCGCCTCTGCTCTGCCTACCATTTTACTAACCCCCCTCTCAACCTCAGATCACAACCTCCTCTCCTTCTCCATTAGGCACCCTAACATTTCCCCAGACCCTCCCAACTATCGCACCTCCAGGAACCTCCAGACCATCCACATCCAACAGTTCGTCGAGACCCTACAGTCCTCCCTCTCTCCCATCGCTCTTCTCTTATGCCCAAACCTTGCAGCCGAACACTATCACACCACCCTCAGATGCGCCCTGGATGAAGCAGCAACCCCAGTGACCTGAGCTATTCTCCATAGACCACGAAACCTTGGCTCAGGCCCCAAACGTGCTTCATCCGGCAGTGCTCTAGGTGTGCTAAACGACTGTGGCGCAAAACCAAACAGCCAGCAGACTTCTCCCAGTTCAATTTCATGCTCAAAACCTACAATCTTGCCCTCCACCACGCCAAACAAGTTTATTTCACCTCCCTCCTCACTATCCCACAACCCCAAATGACTTTTGACACTTTCTACTCTCTAATCAGCTCCAAAGAACAGGCTCCTATGGTGGATCTCAGTGCTGGAAAGGTAGCCAAACACTTAAAAAAAAATATTGAAAACATTCGCATAGAAATCTCCAAACACTGTAAGGCTAGCTCTGATCACACTGTAAGTGTCTTACCGATGCTGGATTAGAGCCGCAGGTGTAGTAGTCGAGCCGGTCACTGGAGAGTAGTCAGGGAGTTGCTATCGTGAAGTCACAGTATACAGTAGAAATGGGATGAGATGGAAGTGTAGTCAATGGAAGCCAAAGGTCAGCAGCAGGAGGTATTGGTATACAGTACAAATGGATGAGACGGAAACGTAGTCAATGAAAGCCAAAGGTCAGCAGCAGGAGGTATCAGTATGTTTGTAGAGGAGCTGGATCAAGGTCAAGGTGGTGTAACATAGTAATCACACACTGAGGGAGTGGCAAAGCCAGGCTTTTATAGGAGATGAAATCAAGGCAAGAGGCTGGGTCATGAACAGGTGGCAGGAGCTAGATAACTGGGATTAGAGAACAAGGCTGAGAGTTATGCAGGGAAAGTGTTCACAAGCTGCATATCTCAATAAGAAGGGTCAGAGCTTGCAGTACAATAGGTTCCCGGCTCAAGTCCTGACACCCGGGCTCTTCAGCACCACAGCCACCACTCAATCACTATCTAACAGCAGAGGAAGAAGTCTCTAGACTGCTTTCCGCTGCCCACCCCACCACCTGTGCTAGCAACCCTCTCCTCTCACATTACCTGCTCACGTCCCTCTCCCCAGCTGTCATTACCCACCTCATCAACATTTTCAACCTCTCACTGACCTCTGGCATCCTCCCCTCCTCATTTAAACACTCCATTATTTCCCGACTCAAGAAACCGACTCTTGACCTGACTGATGCCGCCAACTACCGACCCATCTGAAGCCTCCTCTTCATTTCCAAACTACTTGAATGCCTAGTCTGTACCCGCCTAACACGCTTTCTCTCTGATAACTGTCTCCTGGACCCTCTCCAGTCTGGCTTCTGGCAACCGAGACCGCCCTCACAAAAGTGTCAAACGACCTGATGACGGCCAAGTGGAGGGGCGACTACTCTCTACTAATCCTCCACGATCTCTCCGCTGCTTTTGACACTGTCGACCATAACCTTCTCCTCGCTATGCTTCGTTCCATTGGCCTAAGGAACACTGCTCTTTCCTGGTTCTCCTCCTATCTCTCTGACCACTCTTTCAGTGTCTCCTTTGCTGGCTTTACCTCCTCTCCACTTCCTCTCACTGTTGGGGTCCCCTTCTCTTCTCTATCTACACAGCTCCAATTGGATAAACCATCTGCAGATTTGGCCTCCAATATAACCTCTATGCTGATGACACTCAGCTCTACACCTCCTCCCATGACATCTCTGCACCTTTCCTACAAAACATTACAGACTGTCCGCTGTTTCGAACACCATGTCCTCCCTTTTTCTCAAACTTAACATCTCTAAAACGGACCTTTTTGTTTTTCCGCCCTCAACTAGCCAACCTCTCCCCAACATCTCCATATCAATATCTGGCACCACCATAACCCCCAGACAGCATGCTCGCTGCCTTGGGGTTACATTGGACTCTAAACTCTCCTTCACCCCCACATCCAATCTCTGGCCCAAACATGCTACCTGCACCTCAGGAATATTGCCAAAATCCGGCCATTCCTGACCACAGACATGCTAAAGACACTTGTTGTCACCCTCATCTATTCCCGACTCGACTAATACAATTCGCTGCTCATCGGCCTTCCCCGCTCCAGACACCCCTCACCAATCCATACTAAATGTGGCAGCTAGACTCATCTTCCTATCCAGCCACTTCTCAGATCCCTTTGCACTATCTCACTGCACTGGCTACCCATACAGTATAGAAATGAATTAAAACTCCTCACCCTTACCCACAATGCTCTCCATGGCACTACGCCATTGTACATGGCTTCCCTCCTGTCCATTTACCACCCATCCCACGCGCTCTGATCAACTAACACATTCAGACTAGATGCCCCTCTAATACAGACCTCACATGCTTGTCTCTAGGATTTCATCAGAGCATCCCTGATGCACGGCATTTCAGACGTGCCCTAAAGACTTGCCTCTTCAAAGAAGCATACCAACTTCCCTGATCTAGTTCCCTGCCACGTAATACGCCTATCATAAAAATGTCTTGCCCCCGTACCTCCTGCACTTCCCCCACCTTGTATCACCTACCCTATACCCTATAAATCACCCCACCCCCACTTTTTTGTTTCCAAAATGTTTTAAATACCATTTGTAACCTTTGTACTGTTTGAGCTCCCCTGTGCGTCAAAAGCGCTGCAGAATAAGTTGGTGCTATACAAATAAAGATTATTATTATTATGTGGTCTGTACATTAGGAGAGGGTATATTTCTGCTGCTGTCAATGTATATAGCAGCAAAGCAGACCTATAAACTATGCTTTGGCATGAGGAATATTATAGTTCTCTGTTTGTAGCCTCACTTGTCTTCAGCATCTCTTCTGACCGGTAAAGCACTGCCTCTGATTGGCTGAGTGCTGTGATGCTTTTTCAATCCCCAGCCAGAAGATATCATGAAGACTAGTGCCGGGGATCCGGAAGAAGATGCAGCAGAGCTGGACAGTGCTTCTAAGGTGATGTATTCCATTTTTTAATCCACACACTGCCGAAGAAATTGAATAGTAATGTGGATTTTAAGCCCACGGTATGTTAACTTATGCTGTAGATTTTCACTACAGATTTCACCCTGGGAAAAATCCACCATGAATCGGCACTAAACTCAGAATCTATATGTATTGCAAGAATATTTTGACACATAATTTGAGGCGGATTCATGCCAAAATCCACTGAAGGATTTCTGATGCGCATGGATATAGCCTAAGAATGTTATTTAGAGTCAAGAGTCTCAATTATTGAGGTGACAAACGGGTGTGAGTTTGGCTGGCTCTACCCAATAAAAAAACAAAAACATGAACCTTGTCTTCAAATAGTATAGAAGATTAACACCATATTGGTTTCCCTAATGACTAGGGGAACTGAATTGCTTTAAAGTGCAGTGCCTACTATTTTCCATAAGTTCAGAAAGGCAATATATAAGATTCTTGTACTTGCTTACATCGGTGTTCATGAGTTCCTCATCAGTAAAACACTAATGAACAATAATATACTGTACATGGGTAAACGGTAAGTAGGAAGGTAATGATCTCCACGAATGAATGAACCAATCTATTTCATGGGTTAGTCATGTAGTAACCATCACTAATATCCATAGGTTTAAGCAGTTGTATAAGAATAAGGGTGCTTTCACATCTGTTGGAAGTTCTGACACAGATGCACCTCAAAATACGAGGGGGTGCTGATAAGTCTTTGGCTTTGTGTTCTTTTTTTTGTTTCTATGGTAACGAATGTTACATCACATGAAAGCCTTATGTGTCTGATATATGTTTTTAAAATGTTGTGTTTGTAGCTTATGGCATCAGTGATCTCGGCACGCGGGAAAACAAAATGGCGGAGTCTAAGGCGATATTCACCACAAATGAGAGCAGAGGAGTGATAAAATTCTTGTTTCTGCAAGGAAAGTCCGCGAAGGATATTCATGGTGATATGTCACAGACATTGGGGGATCAATGCCCTTCATATTCTACAGTTAAGAACTGGGTTGTCAAATTTATAGCGGGCCACTTCAGCGCCAATGATGAGGAACGTCCTGGACAAAGGCCAAAAGGTGCGGCAAGCTGTCCAAAGGAATCTTGTTCCTGCAAGACAACGCCTCCGCTCACACTGCACAAGCGACCACGGCAAAACTGGTGGAGCTAGGCTTCCAGCTGGTTGACCACCCACCTTATTCACCAGATCTAGCTCCCTCCGACTATCATCTGTTTCCAAACCTGAAGAAACACCTCAACGGTACCAAATTTCACACCATTTCTGATGCCGTGGCTGCTACGGAAGACTGGTTTGAGGCACAACTAAAATCCTTCTTTTTGCAAGGCTTACAGAACTTGGAATACCGATGTAAGAAGTGTGTTGACATCAGTGGAGAGTATGTGGAATAGATGTAAAGTTTTATCTTCTCGTTTCTTTCTGTGTAAAGCCAAAGACTTATCAGCAGCCTCTCGTACTAGAAGAAAAAGCACTGCACAAGCGCTTTTTCCTCTATCCAGAAGCCATCCAGCTGGGCGGAATTATAGCCAATGGGTCCACCTGGCACTGTTCGGTTCGGCTCAGCCGCAGGGATTCTCTTTCCTACTCACTGAACGGAGGAGGAAAGCGAAAACCCTTAGCACAGATGTGAAAGCACCCTAAATGAGTTAACATTCAAAGTAATTATTGATTACATTGGTAATCACATGATATAAAGAATGTAAAAATTCACTTACCTTTTGTAAGAAAGACATTTAAAGGGCTTCTCTCATAAATACAACCTCTTTTTAAGCTCTATCAACTGTTATCTAGTAGAAAATATAAAAAATGTATCTCTAATCACCTTCAGATTTGGGACTTGTATTACTAAGTAAAAATACATTTTATTACTGGCTCATGATGACTGCCACATATATACATAAACTAATGTATGGTAGTCATTATGAGCTGGTGTTAAAATCTATTTTTATTGAGTAATATAAATCCTGAGTCTGGTGATGATTAAAGAGCAGTTTTTCTTTGGTTTTCTAACATTTTTGTCATTTGTGAGTATAGATAGGCCCCAGTGCAGTCATCATTTTAGCCAATACAACACGAGACAGTGATCTACCCATTGCTTTTTGTTTTTCTTATCTAATAGGACATATGGACTGGGGGTGTCCATGTGATATATATATGCATTTTCAAGGTTAGGGAAACCACTCAAGCCATATTTAGTCTGCTCCTGCCGTCATACTACTTTCTTTTTGTTCTCTACTTTTGGCTAACTTTCTAATGGACATTAGCAGAATGTATGACACTTGCAAAACTGCAGGCTTAAACTACGCAGAATTTGTTTGCTGTGTGTTCCTATGGAGACATTTAGGTTGCATAGGAGCTGTAGAAACAAAACAATTTTTTTTTTATTAAGACCTATTGCAAAATTAGGTGGACACAGCCGTTAACCCTTTTCCTGGCACAGATTTATTTCAGGGATGCACTTCAGTAGCCAAGAACTTATGAGAGATGTTCCTGCTACAAATTACTGTATCACAGAATCAGCATTAGTATATCAGCATATCTGTATTAATATCAGCTGTATTACGGCTAGAGCTTTGATCTTTGTCTTTTTTTAAAACTACAAATTTTTGCTGGAAATTGGGTTTATAGCTACAATACAGCCTAAGGGCTCATTCACATGAGCACAGCGATTTTTGGTCTGCTGTGTCACAGCCACAGTGTGACCTAAAATCGCATGAGCAGGTGCACAAATCTGACGTTTCTGCGCCCGTTCAGATGGCCTGGGTCTGGTGCCAAGCACGGATTGCTGTGGAGCGGGGAGAGACAGTTTAGCTCTGCTAAACTGTCTCCAACTTTCCGCCCCCCTCAACGACTCTCGGCAAGGGAAGGGGGCAGGCCGGGCCGGAAGCTAGTGTGCTAAACTCCTGCCCCTCCCGCCTCTTGTCAGCTGCCAGCAATTGGAGGGGACACAACGAGGCAGGAGATAAGCAACCAGCTCCCACCCCACCCAACATAAAAGCGCCCAGCTCAAATCCACTTGCATGCGCTATCTTAGCCCGGCCGGGCGCTTTTATGTTGTGAGAATGCGCCCATGTGAACTGATGCATTGTAAACCAATGCATCAGATGGGCAGCGTATATATGCCGGGCGTGAAAGTGTGGCCGATATACACTCATGTGAATAAAGCTTAAGATAGAACAGATTGAAATAGTGGATTATTGGATTCTACAGTCTGTATCTCTGGATACACAGATATTACATCTGGAGCTATGATCTTGGTCTTGTTATAAAGACTTTAGAACATCACCAAGATCACTACTCTAGGTGGGATCAATCCGGAGATACAGAAAGTTAAAGTGAGTGCCCCCCCTTCAACTGGCTTTCACTTTCACTTCTTCCACAGTAAAGAGGAAAAGACTGAATGGGAGCTGGAAGGCTTCAGGGAGGAGGAGAAGGAAGAGATTCACAGGTAACATGCTGACATTGACTTTTATCCATGTTATCAACCTCATTTATTAATTAGAGAGCATGCTTACCGATAGTCACATGCTGGGGTCTTTTTTTCTTCTAAAAAAGTCATAAACATCATGGCTTTTTGCTTATCTAATCCCTACTCTGCATCTAATTAGGCTGCTTATTAACTCAATGACCAGACATTTACCAGCACCCAGATCACAGTGTCAAATAAGTCTTACAAACACTGCACACACAGATGGAAAACATTTTTGTCACCTTAAATGTTTGTTTGCAATTAGGTCAACAAAGAAAAAAAAATCTGTATTTGGCCACTTTCTGCCAGGCATATGGGCCTTTTTTGCGTCCGACTGTGGATACAACATCTGAACCTCCGCAGTATATCAGAATTGAAGTTATGGTTTTCTAGCTCTGATTCTCATGAACAGCAGGAACTTTGGGTGTTGCTTCCAAAATACAACAAAAAGCGCTAGTCTTTCACATGTCTGCATGCGACCTTAGTTAACACATTACATTGAGCTTAGGGATTTACAGGGTTATAGTTTGTATAAGGGTATAGAAAATTGTATACCAAAAATTGGATGGGACATTGCTGCGCTTTTGGCGCTTTTCTTTTATACACACCTGTGAACATAGGCATGTGTGGAATGTAGGAACTGATCACATCTTACAGTTTTTTGCAGAGTACATTATGTTTGCATAAGGGAACCCCTTGGGTACACATTTTAGAATTTTTGTGCAAGTTTTGATTCTAATTACTCATGCAGAGTTGCCTGAAGGTGACCTTGTGTAGCAATTATTAAGTTGCAGTTTGTGGTTTAGAGTATCCAGTTTTAATGTATTTGTGGATGACAAGTAAATAGAGATGAGCGAACGTACTCGGATAAGCACTACTCGTCCGAGTAATGTGCCTTATCCGAGTACCTCCCCGCTCGTGCTGAAAGATTCGGGACGCGCTGCGGAGCGGGGAGCTGCAGGGGAGAGCGGGGAGGAACGGAGGGGAGATCTTTCTCTCCTTCTCTCTCGCCCGCTCTGCCCCGCTCCCCGCCGCAACTCACCTGTCAGCAGCGGAGCGCCCCGAATCTTTCAGCACGAGTAGAGCGGTACTCGGATAAGGCACATTACTCGGACGAGTAGTGCCTATCCGAGTACGTTCGCTCATCTCTACAAGTAAATATTCCACGGCCTCTATTTTAACCTTTTTGAGAGTGCAAGCTGTTGTTGATATAGATGGCTACGAACTTTGCAAACTGTGATCTATTATTTTTACAGCCTATCCACAGAACTGCAACCACTGAGTTACCTGCTTTCAGGAAATATATTGGGTTTTGGTTTGCACTTACTATTCAAGGTGTGCAATTCCTGTATTATAAAAGGTTGTCACTTTTTTAAAATTACCACTTTAAAAACAGATTTTTTTGGTCTTTCTAGTTGTAGTGATTTTGTGAAGATAGGTGCATGTAGACGTAGGCCTAAGGGCCCAGTCAGATGAGCGGAGATCCGCGCGTTCTTCCGTGCGGAAAAAAAAAACGTACCGCAGGTGCCGACAAAAATCCGCACCTGCCAAAGAGAGGACATATGGGTGGCAATGGACATGCTCATGTGGATTTTCACCCGCATGCGGTGCATTTTTTTTCCTCACCACCACCGCTTACCACCAATCAGCGGTACGTACAGGCGGCAGTGCAAAGGAGAGAGAACTGCTCTCCTAACTGATCGATTCTTTGGCCGATTGTTCGCGTGATTGCACGTTAAACTCGCGATCACGTGTTAAACTCGCAATCGCGCGAACAAACGGCACGTTCGCTTTATAAGACGCACTAACTTTTTTCCCCCACTTGGAGGGAAGAAAAGTGCATCTTATAGAGCGAAAAATACAGTGTATATATTTATTTATTTATATGTAGAAATATATAAAAATGATTTATTAATATGTTCAATAATGCAAGAAACATATACCATATATACTCAAGTATAAGCCGAGTTTTGCAGCACAAAAAAAATGTGCTAAAAAAGCCCCCCTCGGCTTATACTCGAGTGAGGTAAAAAAAACAAAACAGAACAAAAAAAACCCTGCAATACTAACTAATGCTGTGCACCAGCCAATCACAGCCGGCGCTCGATTATTCACAGCCATTCAGTGAATGACATCACTGAATGGCTGTAATTGGTTTATCGAGCGCTGGCTGTGGTTGGCTGGCGCTCGATCCAATTACAGCGCTTCGTTACACAGCACTGACAGCGGGGGAATTCAAAACTGAGCAGGGAGATGACAGCGGAGAGAAGTCTCAAGCAGCTTGCTGCACCGCCAGGGAGAGCATCGCGTCAGGAACACAGATGCCGGTTGGGAGGTGAGTATTGCATTTTTTTTTTACCTAATATATACTCGAGTATAGCTAGGCTTATACTAGAGTCAATAAGTTTTACCAGTTTTTGGTGGTAACCCTTACTGACTCGGCTTATACACAGGATGGAACTTGTGTGTGAAACTCGCCCATGTGCATACACCCAAGTGGTATATGAACTCTGCAGGTGTTGAACTTTTATTCATAGGAGATCTTGTGCCTCTAATTTTCTGCTTAGATCACACTTTAAGCTATAAGATACATTTTTATAGCATTTCTTTGAATGAAAAATTATCTTACTGATTCATATAGTATCTGCTATAGCGTTATGTTCCGCGTGGTGTTCAGAATCTAAATTCACCTATTAGTATGTTTTGGAGTGTGGGAGTAGAGATGAGCGAACGCGTTCGTCCGAGCTTGATATTCGTGCGAATATTAGGGTGTTCGGGATGTTCGTTATTCGTAACGAACACCATGCGGTGTTCTGGTTACTTTCACTTCCTTCCCTGAGACGTTAGCGCGCTTTTCTGGCCAATTGAAAGACAGGGAAGGCATTACAACTTCCCCCTGCAACGTTTAAGCCCTATACCACCCCCCTGCTGTGAGTGGCTGGCGAGATCAGGTGTTCGCCTAATATAAAAGTCGGCCCCTCCCGCGGCTCGCCTCAGATGCGGTGTGAGTTAGATGAGGGACAGTGCTGTTTATACCGGAGCTGCTGTAGGGAAAGAATTGGTAGTTAGTGTAGGCTTCAAGACCCCCCAAAGGTCCTTATTAGGGCCACTGATAGCTGTGTGTTGGCTGCTGTTAGCAGTGGCATTTTTTTTTTCTCAAAATCGGCTCTGCAGAGCGTTGCACCTGGCATTAGGGACAGAAGTGCTGCATAGGCAGGGAGAGTGTTAGGAGTGAGTGTAGCCTTCAAGACCTCAACGGTCCTTTCTAGGGCCATATTTATCCGTGTGCAGTACTGTCCAGGCTGCTGTTAGCTGTGCTGCATTTTTTTTGGGCTTCTCAAAATCGCCTCTGCAGAGCATTCCACCCTCCATTGATACTGCAGGGAAAGAATTGTATAGGCAGGGCCACAACACAGTTATTATTCATAGAATATACGCAGTGCTGCCTTTTGGTGGAAAAACAAGTGGAAACAAATCTATTTGTCCAGCCTCTGTCCGTCCTTACGGGCGGTGGACACGTGTGAGCTGCTTGAACAACATTGCTAAATCAGACGCACCCAGCTACGCTTTACTGCTGGCTTCGCCATTTGCTTTCCTTAATTGGGAAAAAAATACCTGCTCTGCCAGAGTTATAATAACTCTGCTACCCTCACGTTCTGTGACACATAAGCAGGGACACAGCACAGTTATTAAACTTCTCATGTTCATTGAATATACGCAGTGCTGCCTTTTGGTGGAAAAAAACTGAAAACAAATCTATTTGTCCAGCCTCTGTCCGTCCTAACGCCTGTGGACACGTGTGAGCTGCGTGAAAAACATTGCTAAATCATACGCACCCAGCTACGCTTTACTGCTGGCTTCGCCATTTGCTTTCCTTAATTGGGAAAAAAAATACCTGCTCTGCCAGAGTTATAATAACTCTGCTACCCTCACGTTCTGTGACACATAAGCAGGGACACAGCACAGTTATTAAACTTCTCATGTTCATTGAATATACGCAGTGCTGCCTTTTGGTGGGAAAAAACTGAAAACAAATCTATTTGTCCAGCCTCTGTCCGTCCTAACGCCTGTGGACACGTGTGAGCTGCGTGAAAAACATTGCTAAATCAGACGCACCCAGCTACGCTTTACTGCTGGCTTCGCCATTTGCTTTCCTTAATTGGGAAAAAAAATACCTGCTCTGCCAGAGTTATAATAACTCTGCTACCCTCACGTTCTGTGACACATTAGCAGGGACACAGCACAGTTATTAAACTTCTCATGTTCATTGAATATACGCAGTGCTGCCTTTTGGTGGGAAAAAACTGAAAACAAATCTATTTGTCCAGCCTCTGTCCGTCCTAACGCCTGTGGACACGTGTGAGCTGCGTGAAAAACATTGCTAAATCATACGCACCCAGCTACGCTTTACTGCTGGCTTCGCCATTTGCTTTCCTTAATTGGGAAAAAAATACCTGCTCTGCCAGAGTTATAATAACTCTGCTACCCTCACGTTCTGTGACACATAAGCAGGGACACAGCACAGTTATTAAACTTCTCATGTTCATTGAATATACGCAGTGCTGCCTTTTGGTGGGAAAAAACTGAAAACAAATCTATTTGTCCAGCCTCTGTCCGTCCTAACGACTGTGGACACGTGTGAGCTGCGTGAAAAACATTGCTAAATCAGACGCACCCAGCTACGCTTTACTGCTGGCTTCGCCATTTGCTTTCCTTAATTGGGAAAAAAAATACCTGCTCTGCCAGAGTTATAATAACTCTGCTACCCTCACGTTCTGTGACACATTAGCAGGGACACAGCACAGTTATTAAACTTCTCATGTTCATTGAATATACGCAGTGCTGCCTTTTGGTGGGAAAAAACTGAAAACAAATCTATTTGTCCAGCCTCTGTCCGTCCTAACGCCTGTGGACACGTGTGAGCTGCGTGAAAAACATTGCTAAATCATACGCACCCAGCTACGCTTTACTGCTGGCTTCGCCATTTGCTTTCCTTAATTGGGAAAAAAATACCTGCTCTGCCAGAGTTATAATAACTCTGCTACCCTCACGTTCTGTGACACATAAGCAGGGACACAGCACAGTTATTAAACTTCTCATGTTCATTGAATATACGCAGTGCTGCCTTTTGGTGGGAAAAAACTGAAAACAAATCTATTTGTCCAGCCTCTGTCCGTCCTAACGCCTGTGGACACGTGTGAGCTGCGTGAAAAACATTGCTAAATCAGACGCACCCAGCTACGCTTTACTGCTGGCTTCGCCATTTGCTTTCCTTAATTGGGAAAAAAAATACCTGCTCTGCCAGAGTTATAATAACTCTGCTACCCTCACGTTCTGTGACACATTAGCAGGGACACAGCACAGTTATTAAACTTAGATTATTCATTCACTAGAGGCAGTGGGGCCTTTCGTTTTCCAAAAAGGGAAAAAATTATATTTGGCCTGCAGTCTTGCGCCAATTTATTTCCTGCCTGTGAAATCAAATCACTGGTAATACAGCATGCTGAGGGGTAGGGGTAGGCCTAGAGGACGTGGACGCGGCCGAGGACGCGGAGGGCCAAGTCAGGGTGTGGGCACAGGCCGAGCTCCTGATCCCGGTGTGTCGCAGCCGACTGCTGCGCGATTAGGAGAGAGGCACAATTCTGGCGTCCCCACATTCATCGCCCAATTAATGGGTCCACGCGGGAGACGGTTATTAGAAAATGAGCAGTGTGAGCAGGTCCTGTCCTGGATGGCAGAAAGTGCTTCGAGCAACCTATCGTCAACACGCAGTTCTGCGCCGTCCACTGCTGCAAATCCGAATCCTCTGTCTGCTGCTCCTCCTTCCTCCCAGCCTCCTCACTCCACTACAATGACACCTGCTCAGGAGCGGGAACACTCCCAGGAACTGTTCTCGGGCCCCTGCTCAGATTGGGCAGCAGCGGTTCCTCTCCCACCAGAGGAGTTTATAGTCACTGATGCCCAACCATTCGAAAGTTCCCGGGGTCTGGGGGATGAGGCTGGGGACTTCCGCCAACTGTCTCAACAACTTTCTGTGGGTGAGGAGGACGATGACGATCAGACACAGTTGTCTTGCAGTGAGGTAGTAGTAAGGGCAGTAAGTCCGAGGGAGCAGCGCACAGAGGATTCGGAGGAAGAGCAGCAGGACGATGAGGTGACTGACCCCACCTGGTGTGCAACGCTTACTCAGGAGGACAGGTCTTCAGAGGGGGAGTCAAGGGCATCAGCAGGGCAGGTTGCAAGAGGCAGTGCGGTGGCCAGGGCCAGGGGTAGAGGCAGGGCCAGACCGAATAATCCACCAAGTGTTTCCCAAAGCGCCCCCTCGCGCCATGCCACCCTGCAGAGGCCGAGGTGCTCTAAGGTCTGGCAGTTTTTCACAGAGACGCCTGACGACCGACGAACAGTGGTGTGCAACCTTTGTTGCGCAAAGCTCAGCCGGGGAGCCAACACCAACAGCCTCACCACCACCACCATGCGCAGGCATATGATGGCCAAGCACCCCACAAGGTGGGACGAAGGCCGTTCACCGCCTCCGGTTTGCACCCCTGCCTCTCCCCCTGTGCCCCAACCTGCCACTGAGATGCAACCCCCCTCTCAGGACACAGGCACGACCGTCTCATGGCCTGCACCCACACCCTCACCTCCGCTGTCCTCGGCCCCATCCACCAATGTCTCGCACCGCACAGTCCAGCCGTCGCTAGCGCAACTGTTGGAGCGCAAGCGCAAGTACGCCGCCACGCACCCGCACGCTCAAACGTTAACCGTCCGCATCGCAAAATTCATCAGCCTTGAGATGCTGCCGTATAGGGTTGTGGAAACGGAGTCCTTCAAAAGTATCATGGAGGCGGCGGCCCCGCGCTACTCAGTTCCCAGTCGCCACTACTTTTCCCGATGTGCCGTCCCAGCCCTGCACGACCACGTCTCCCGCAACATTGTACGCGCCCTCACCAACGCGGTTACTGCCACGGTCCACTTAACTACGGACACGTGGACAAGCACAGGCGGGCAGGGCCACTACATCTCCCTGACGGCACATTGGGTGAATTTAGTGGAGGCTGGGACAGAGTCAGAGCCTGGGACCGCTCACGTCCTACCCACCCCCAGAATTGCGGGCCCCAGCTCGGTGCTGGTATCTGCGGAGGTGTATGCTTCCTCCACTAAAGCACCCTCCTCCTCCTCCTCCTCCTCCTCCTCTGTCTCGCAATCAAGATGTGTTAGCAGCAGCATGTCGCCAGCAGTCGGTGTCGCGCGGTGTGGCAGCACAGCGGTGGGCAAGCGTCAGCAGGCCGTGCTGAAACTACTCAGCTTAGGCGATAAGAGGCACACGGCCCACGAACTGCTGCAGGGTCTGACAGAGCAGACCGACCGCTGGCTTGCGCCGCTGAGCCTCCAACCGGGCATGGTCGTGTGTGACAACGGCCGTAACCTGGTGGCGGCTCTGCAGCTCGGCAGCCTCACGCACGTGCCATGCCTGGCCCACGTCTTTAATTTGGTGGTTCAGCGCTTTCTGAAAAGCTACCCACGCTTGTCAGACCTGCTCGTAAAGGCGCGCCGGCTCTGCGCACATTTCCGCAAGTCCCACACGGACGCTGCCACCCTGCGCACCCTGCAACATCACTTTAAGCTGCCAGTGCACCGACTGCTGTGCGACGTGCCCACACGGTGGAACTCTACGCTCCACATGTTGGCCAGGCTCTATGAACAACGGAGAGCTATAGTCGAATACCAACTCCAACATGGGCGGCGCAGTGGGAGTCAGCCTCCTCAATTCCTTTCAGAAGAGTGGGCCTGGTTGGCAGACATCTGCCATGTCCTTGGTAATTTTGAGGAGTCTACCCAGGTGGTGAGCGGCGATGCTACAATCATTAGCGTCACCATTCCTCTGCTATGCATCTTGAGAAATTCCCTGCAAACCATAAAGGCAGCTGCTTTGCGCTCGGAAACGGGGGCGGGGGAAGACAGTATGCCGCTGGATAGTCAGGGCACCCTCCTGTCTATTTCTCAGCGCGTACAGGAGGAGGAGCAGGAGCATGAGGAGGATGAGGAGGAGGGGGAAGAGACAGCTTGGGCCGCTGCTGACGGTACACCGGCTGATTGCCTGTCATCCTTTCAGCGTGTATGGCCTGAGGAGGAGGAGGAGGAGGAGGAGGAGGAGGAGGAGGAGGATCCTGAAAGTGATCTTCCTAGTGAGGACAGCCATGTGTTGCGTACAGGTACCCTGGCACACATGGCTGACTTCATGTTAGGATGCCTTTCTCGTGACCCTCGCGTTGCACGCATTCTGGCCACGACGGATTACTGGGTGTACACACTGCTCGATCCACGGTATAAGGAGAACCTGCCCACTCTGATTCCCGAAGAGGAAAGGGGTTCGAGAGTGTTGCTATACCACAGGACCCTTGCGGACAAGCTGATGGTAAAATTCCCAGCCGACAGCGCTAGTGGCAGAAGGCGCAGTACCGAGGGCAAGGTAGCAGGGGATGTGCGTAGATCGAGCAGCATGTACATCCCAGGCAGTGCAACAGTCTTTAAGGGCCTGGCCAGCTTTATGGCTCCCCACCAAGACTGTGTCACCGCTCCCCAGTCACGGCTGAGTCGGCGGGAGCACTGTAAAAGGATGGTGAGGGAGTACGTAGCGGATCGCACGACCATCCTTGGTGACGCCTCTGCCCCCTACAACTACTGGGTGTCGAAGCTGGACACGTGGCCTGAACTCGCGCTGTATGCCCTGGAGGTGCTTGCTTGTCCTGCGGCTAGCGTCTTGTCGGAAAGGGTGTTTAGTGCGGCTGGGGGAATCATCACAGATAAGCGTAGCCGGTTGTCAACCGACAGTGCCGACAGGCTAACACTCATCAAGATGAACAAAGGCTGGATTTCCCCAGACTTCTGTTCTCCACCAGCGGACAGCAGCGATACGTAAGCAATACGTAGGCTGCACCCGCGGATGGAAGCTACGTTCTCTCTCACCATCCAAAACGGGGACATTTCTGCTTCATCAATCTGTGTCTAATATTCCTCCTCCTCCTCCTGCTCCTCCTCCTGAAACCTCACGTAATCACGCTGAACGGGCAATTTTTCTTAGGGCCACAAGGCTCAGTCAAATAATTTTTCTGAACAATTTTTATAAGTTTCAATGCGCTTAAAAGCATTGGAACTTTAACTTGAACCAATTTTTCGTTACACTGGGCTGCCTCCAGGCCTAGTTACCACTTAAGCCACATTAACCAAAGCGATTAATGGGTTTCACCTGCCCTCTTGGCTGGCCATGGCCAATTTTTTGGATGTACATTAGTACTGTTGATACAGCAATTTTTGTGGGCCCTCGCCTACAGTGTAATCAAATTAATTTTTAGCCCACCTGCATTACAGCTGACGTTACCTCAGCTGTGTTGGGCAATGCAATGGGATATTTTTATGTACCGCCGGTGGGTTCCAGGGAGCCACCCATGCTGTAGGTGCACACGGAGTTTTTAATACATCTGTACACTTCTAAAGAACCCCAGTCTGACTGGGGCATGCAGTGTGGGCCGAAGCCCACCTGTATTACGCACGACATTACTACCTCAGCTGTGTTGGGCAATGCAATGGGATATTTCTGTGTACCGCCGCTGGCTTCCTGGCACCCACCCAGGCAGTGGGTCCACAGGGAGTTTAACCTACATGTGTCCACTTGTAAAGAACCCCAGTCTGACTGGGGCATGCAGTGTGGGCCGAAGCCCACCTGTATTACGCACGACATTACTACCTCAGCTGTGTTGGGCAATGCAATGGGATATTTCTGTGTACCGCCGCTGGCTTCCTGGCACCCACCCAGGCAGTGGGTCCACAGGGAGTTTAACCTACATGTGTCCACTTGTAAAGAACCCCAGTCTGACTGGGGCATGCAGTGTGGGCCGAAGCCCACCTGTATTACGCACGACATTACTACCTCAGCTGTGTTGGGCAATGCAATGGGATATTTTTATGTACCGCCGGTGGGTTCCAGGGAGCCACCCATGCTGTAGGTGCACACGGAGTTTTTAATACATCTGTACACTTCTAAAGAACCCCAGTCTGACTGGGGCATGCAGTGTGGGCCGAAGCCCACCTGTATTACGCACGACATTACTACCTCAGCTGTGTTGGGCAATGCAATGGGATATTTCTGTGTACCGCCGCTGGCTTCCTGGCACCCACCCAGGCAGTGGGTCCACAGGGAATTATAAATGCATCTGTTTCCACTTATAAAGAAACCCAGTCTGACTGGGGCATGCAGTGTGGGCCGAAACCCACCTGCATTAACCCTTTCCAGTCCACTGTGTGACCTGTGAAGACATTAGGGTTTTAAGGCTGTACAGCTCCGTTGTTGGTAGACGTCCGTCGGGGTTCTCTTACTGTATATTGCCAGCCTCTCTGCTGTCGGAGCCTATCCTACGTGTCAGCTCATGCAGTACTGGCTTTAGCCAGCATATAGCGCCATTGTATAACGGCAGAAAAAGAGTAAGCCCCCTAGGAAAACCATATACAAATTGGATTGGAAAGGGTTAAGCACAACATTACTACCTCAGCTGTGTTGGGCAATGCAATGGGATATTTCTATGTACCGCCGGTGGCTTCCTGGCACCCACCCATGCTGTAGGTGCACACGGAGTTTTTACTACATCTGTACACTTCTAAAGAACCCCAGTCTGACTGGGGCATGCAGTGTGGGCCGAAGCCCACCTGCATTAAGCACGACATTACTACCTCAGCTGTGTTGGGCAATGCAATGGGATATTTCTGTGTACCGCCGGTGGGTTCCAGGGAGCCACCCATGCTGTGGGTCGACAGGGACTTCACAATAGGGAGTTGTACCTGCCTGTGTCTATGAATTAAAAAGCCCGGTCTGACTGGGGCATGCAGACACCTTGACAGAATGAATAGTGTGTGGCACATAGGTTCCCCATTGCTATGCCCACGTGTGCAGCTCCTGATGGCGGTGGCACAGGATTCTATTTCTCATTGCTTCTGTACAGCATTGTGGGCTATCGCTCCGCCACTTTTAAAGAGGGTCGCTGCCTAGCCGTGCCAACCTCTGCAGTGTGTGCCTGCGGTCCCTCGTCATGGCAGACGCACTTCTAAATAGACATGAGTGTGGCGTGGCATGAGGGCAGCTGAAGGCTGCCCAGGGACACTTTGGTGTGCGCTGTGGGGGGGAGGGGGGGCGGTTGGTCAGCATGTAACCCAGGAGAAGTGTCAGTGGAGTGTCATGCAGGCAGTGATTGTGCTTTGTTGGAGGTAGTGTGGTGCTTAGCAAAGGTATGCCATGCTAATGAGGGCTTTTCAGAAGTAAAAGTTGTTGGGAGGGGGGGGGGGCCCACTCTTGCCGGTATTGTGGCTTAATAGTGGGACCTGTGAACTTGAGATGCAGCCCAACATGTAGCCCCTCGCCTGCCCTATCCGTCACTGTGTCATTCCCATCACTTTCCTGAATTGCCCAGATTTTCACACATGAAAACCTTAGCGAGCATCGGCGAAATACAAAAATGTTCTTGTCGCCCATTGACTTCAATGGGGTTCGTTGTTCGAAACGAACCCTCGAGCATCACGGGAAGTTCGTTACGAATAACGAACACCCGAACATTTTGGTGTTCGCTCATCTCTATGTGGGAGGAAGCTGGAGGAAACTCACAGAAACTTACAAACACAGGACAAACGGGTATCCATTTTGGGGTGTAAATCCTCATTTTCATGTAAACTATAGTAAAAATATGTTTTTAAAATGACACATTTGCAAAATATGAATTTTTTTTCCCTCCTCTTAATTGCATTAACCCCTGAAAAAAAACTGTGGTGTCAAAAAAGTCATGACCCCCCTCAGTGAATACATTAGGGGTATAGTTTTTAAAATGTGGTTATTTGTGGGGATATCTATCATTCTTTGGAATCTTGGCTTAGTGTAGGAAAACAAAGTGTTCCTCAACAAGTTGATAAGTAATGTTAAAGTAATGATAAGTAATCTCCTAAATGGTTAAAGAAAACCCAAAGTTTTTCAAATGTGCGCCCAGAATAAAGTAGACAGATGGAAATACATATATCTTATCACAAATTTGTAGAATGTGTTTCCACATATTTGAGATATTTTAGTTGAAAATGTGAAAAAATAAATTTTTTTCCAAAATGTTCCCAATTTTCGGACTTCCAATAAATATACATAAATTCTCTTGGTCTATTTTTACCACCTAAATGAAGTACGATATGTAGCAAAAAAACTATGTCAGAATTGGATATGAAAAAAATTAATGGAGTTATTCTATATTAAATTGACACATGACCGATTTCCAAAATTTGGCTCCTTCACTCAGGCTCAAACAAGCTTCTTCACTAAGGGGTTAAAAGGAACAATAATAGTGTATATAGGTTTTAATTATGAATCATTGGGGAATGGGGTAATAGTAGTAAAGGTTTCCAAGAATCCATATAGGCTTCCAAATTTATACGTAATGGAAACATTAATAATAAGAATAAATTTAGATCCATAGATTAAGAGTTAAGTGGATAATATACAGTATTATAGCGAAGACCGGAGGCGTCTATATAGTTAATCCAGGGTTGCCAAGTATGTGAAAAGGCAGACAGAGTATCAGTTCTAACACATTAATTCTTTGGTATAACATTATAGTAGAGACTTTTTTGATGACTTCCTGAAAGAAGAGGGTGGGTGATTTCCATCTGGAGGCTGTATGTATTCGCTTGACCTTACACATATGCTGAGTAAGCTTGTGAGCTTGGTTTTTAAATCAATGCAAATGATTACCCAGAAGGAAGGCAGTAGGGTCTGGGAACCAGACTCACATAGAGACTAGAGATGAGCGAGCATACTCGCTAAGGGCAATTACTTGATCGAGCATTGCCCTTAGCGAGTACCTGCCCGCTCGGAAGAAAAGGTTCGGCTGCCGGCGGGGAGCCGCAGGGGAGAGCGGGGAGGAACGGAGGGGAGATCTCTCTCTCCCTCTCTCCCCCCCACTCCCCCCTGCTCACTGCCGCAACTCACCTCTCACCCGCGCCGGCAGCCGAACCTTTTCTTCCGAGTGGGCAGGTACTCGCTAAGGACAATACTCGATCGAGTAATTGTCCTTAGCGAGTATGCTCGCTCATCTCTAATAGAGACAGTTGATGAATCTGGGACCAGAGCCTCAAAAATACTGGTCATGACCACCAGATATGAAAAAGGCTTTCTATATCCCGACATCCCCAAAAGCAAAATGGGGAAGAAAAGGGGAAGCATTAATGCAACTGTTGAATAACCAGGTGCTTTCTATGGAGAATCTTTATTGAAGTTTCCATAAGGGAGACTTGGTGGCTACTTTTAGAGATAGTGGTACAACAGTGGTGCCGTCTTTCCAAGGACATTTCAACTTGTAGGTCCAATTCCCATTGTTGCATGAACAGAAGTTTACTCCCTGAGGGAGTTTGGTTTCATATACTATAAATTAAGGAAATAAGTCCTCTTTGTAATGGGTTTGTATTCATATAGAGTGAGTTTAGTTACTGAAGGTGGAAGAGATAAGTAATAAAGAAAGTGGAAAATTTGATTAACTCTTAAGAGTTCTTGTTCAGGAGGGTTTAATTTAGTAATAAATTGTAAAGTATATAATTTGGATTTGATACTAAATTGATGTAGAGTAGGTAGTTGGTTAGATTTCCACTAATCAAAGGAAGATACATCCAAGCTTGGGGGGAGTTTAGGATTAGGAATGAAAGGGAACATCAGAGAGAGTCTAGAGGATAGTCCATATTTAAATCTAGTGCTCCTCCAAAGTAGGAAAGTGGACTCAGGCCTGAAATCGGGCTCAAGAGTCCAGGTCAGGAAGGTTAGGGGATGTGAAGCAAATCTGTTTTTTTCAAGTTCCACACATAAAGGCGCTGCATGACCTCCAGAGATTGATGACCATTGTACTAACAATGTGGACTTGTAGTGTTTAATTAAGTTAGCTACTGAAAGGCCTCCTCGTTTTTTTAGTATAGTAACTATTGTTTTTAATTCCGGGTCATTAGTGCCCAGATAAAACAAAAAATGATATGTTGAAAGTCTTCTATAATAGGTGTAGAAACTGGTATAGGCATTAGAGATGAGTGAGCACCCAAATGCTCGGGTCCGCGTTATTCGAGTCAAGCTTTTCGTAAAATTCGAGAGCTCTACTCGACTAACGAACCCCATTGACTACAATGGGAGACTCGAGCATTTTTGTATGTGGAACGCCGGGTGCCGAGCTTTTTTTTTGTTTTTTTCTTGGTTCGTCTCTCTCTCTCTCTTCCCCTTTCCCTTCCCCTTCCCGCCAGCCCACAAATTTTCAAATGACGCGTGCTGCGTCGTGGCAAGGAGGGGCCAAAACAGGCACGTCACAGCGGGGAGGAGCCAAAAGCTGGGGCAGGGTCGAACACGATTTGATGCTCGTTCGAGTAATGAGCACCATCGAGTACGCTAATACTGGAACGAGCATCAAGCTTGGCAGAGTATGTTCGCTCAACTCTAATAGGCATCTATAAAGATGTAACAAATGCTGTAATGTTACCATCTTCATAGCACTGATCCTACCTATCAGATAGAAGAGGGTCATCCCATTTCATTCAATCGGTTATTCATTAAATAGTTTCTTAATTAAGGGGGGATAGTTCCACTTACATAGGGAGAGTAAAGAAGTAGTCAAGTTCACACCGAAGTATGATATCTATTGTGGTTTATGTTGAAAAATTGAAATTAAGGTTAATTAATTTTACTAAAGACGTTGGGGAATAAATAAATGCAATCTCAGAATTACCAAAATTTACTTTGAGTCCGGAGAGAGTGGCCCAAGCATCCAATATTGACATCAAATTTAGTAAGGAAGTCAGGAGTTGAGAGAGGGTCAATAATAAGTCATTGGCAAAAAGGCTTATTTTTTATTCAGTGGGACCAAGCTGCACCTTTTTTATATTGGGATGGAATCTAATAGCAAGGGGTCCAATAGCCAGTGCAAAGAGGGCGAGGGATTAGGGACAGCCCTGTCTAGAAGAGGGAATCTTGAGCACAGTAGCGTGTGCAGAATAGAATGATAATAAAGCTGAGAGAAAAGGCCCTCTAATCCCAATATATTCCGAAATATAGAACAAATCAAAGGCATTCTCTATAGGGCTAAAAGAGTTGTGGGAACTGTCTTTTTGGAGGTGTAATGAATAATATTTAATACTTGATCCTTATGAATAGGTGATCTGATATACTCTGATTCTTTTTAATATATTTATGAATGAACTGGTAGAAGGAGTGTGCAGTAAAATATAAATATTTGCAGATGATACAAAACTATTCAAAGTAATTACCACAAAAGGGACAGAATGCGGTTGCAAATGGATCTAGATAGGTTGGGGGAAGAAAAGTGGCAATGAGGTTTAATACTGATAAATGTAAGGTTCTGCACATGGGCAGGAAATACATGTCACCATTACACACTAAATGGGAAACCACTGGTGAACACTGACTTAGGGGTTTTATTTACTGTATCTGCAAACTTAAGTGGAGCAACCAGTGTCAGGCAGCTGCTGCCAAGGCAAATGGGATCATTGGGTGCATCAAAAGAGGTCTAGAGGCACATGACGAGAACATTGTTCTTCCTCTTTACAAGTCACTGGTCAAACCACACATAGAATATTGTGTGCAGCTTTGGGCACAGGTACTCAAGAAGGACATATCAGAGCTTGAGCGGGTAGAAAGACGGGCAACTGAAGTAATAAATGGAATGGGCGGACTACAGTACCCAGAGAGGTTATCAAAATCGGGATTATTTAGTTTAGAAAGAGGACGGCTGAGGGGGGACCTAATAACTATGTATAAAGATTTCAGGGGACAATACAGAGATCTCTCCCATGATCTATTTATACCCAGGACTGTAACAAGGGGGCGCCCTCTACATCTAGAGGAAAGAAGGTTTCTACACTAAATTAGAAGGGGGTTCTTTACTGTAAGAGCATTGAGACTATGAAACTCTCAGCCTGAGGATGTGGTGATGACAAATTTGATAGAAGAGTTTAAGAGGGGCCTTGACGCCTTTCCTGAACATTATAACATTACTTGCTATAGTCACTTAGTCACTGATTACTTCAGAAGGTTCGGTGATCCTGGGATTATTCCGATTGACAGACTTAGTGTGAAGAAGGAATTTTTTCACTTAAATGAGCAAAATTGGCTTCTACCTCATTGGTTTTTTTTTGCCTTCCTCTGGATCAATATTGGGGGTTCATAGGCTGAACTGGATGGACATGTGTCTTTCAGCCTAAAACACTATTTCACTATGTTAAGTGATAAGTTTATATCCCCCATATAACCCTGCTTGTCTGAGATGATGCTGAGCAAGTGACAAGAGTGTGAGAGAGCCTTACTGTAATTAGAATTGCTCAGCATCTCTTCTGACTAGAGGAGAAGACACTGCAGCTTCAGAAGCAGCTGATTGACCACACCTGCACACAGCCAGAGATTAGAGAAAGAGAAGCAAGACTGAGCATGTGTGACCACCTTGGAACATTTACACAGGACACAGTATACAAACAGCACGTGATATCTGAGGTAGAAACCTTTTTTTAATAAGTGTAAATACAAACATTTTTTATAACTATGGGCTGAAAGTAAGTGTAAAAAATATTTAGGACAACCCCTTTAAGCTTTTAAAGTACTGTTGGGAAGATTTCTGACAAATTAATATAAATTAATACAAAAAGAAGTAAAAAGCAGAAGAAACAGAAAAGGTGAGGCACTGGCTGAAGTTGCTTGGACTACGGAAGTACCTGGAATTTAGCTTCTGGAATTTATAGTGACTATGGGGGAATTAAAAGCAGCACAGCAGCAAAGTGGTTAGCACTGTTGCCTTGCAGCCAGTGCCAGAGTATCATATAGGCGGTTTAGGTGGTCACCTGGGGCACAAGGCTGTTCAGACTGTCCACCAACATTAAATGAAACCTATCATGACCTTTGAGACCCATAAACTAACTTATTGGGCTCAAAGGTCAGGGTATCAGGAATCCAGGAAGAGCTGTTTTAGGCTGAAGTCAGACAAGCGTTTTTTTGTACGCACCTGTGGTTTCCAATGGTGTCTTCACATGTCCATCTTTTACAGGCGCAAAATCTTTGCACTTGCAAACGATAGGACATCTGTGCAGTGGCAAGGTCTGTGCTGTGCGTAAAATATCCCCGCGGGAAGTCCCCTCCAGCACTGTCACAGTGTTCAGTTACAAGGGGACTCCCCGCGGGGATGAAGAAATCCCCTGACAAAGCTGTCAATGGCAAAGAATCGCGATCTTCTCCCATTGAAAGAAATGGACTGCAGGCAACCCCCGCAGTGATTTTCATCACAGCGCTCAGCCAATCACAGGCAGCACTCAGCCATACATTGAATGACAGCTGAGTGCTGCCTCTGATTCGCTGAGCGCTGTGACTAATCACAGGCAGCACTCAGCTGTCATTCAATGAATGGCTATGCGCTGCCGGTGATTGGCTGAGTGCTCAGCCAATCAGATACAGCCCTTCCAGGAGGTGGGGATTTTTAAATCCCCGCCTGCTGAAAGTGCTTCAAAGCAGTGCTGGCATGGAAGAGAGAAGACGTGTCGGAGCCCCGACAGCGGCGGAGAGGTGAGTATATATTTTTTACACAAGCTAAGGATGATTTTAAGGGAAGGGCTTATATTTCAAGCCCTTCCTCGAAAATCACTGCGAGGGTCACCTGCATCCCATTGCTGTCAATGGACCGGCGGCTGTAGCGCCGGCCCGATTGAAAGCAATGAGCACGGAGCCACGGTCACACACGCATTTTGCTTATGTGTGGAGCGCTTTTTTTGCGTACATACGTGCGCGAAAAAAAGACGCTCATCTGACTGAGCCCTTATAGTTATTTGGTGCCCTGGTCCTACACTGTGTTCTCCTGAATTCCGTGCATACAAGCAACGTGACTCTTTTCAGTCTGCTCTTTGCACAGTCTCCCATAGCATATGCACCATGTTTCTAAATTTCTTCAAGCATATGACAAAAGGAGGGAATACAGCTGCATGTGTACTATATGCTGTTTTTGATGTTTTTTTTTTTTAAACACTGGTAGTTAATATAGGTTTCTTTTGACACACTGGCTGCAGCTGGTGGTGCCTACCTGATTTGTTCTCTTCGGCATTCTCTAGCTTCCTTCTATGGCAGACACTAATCTGTCACCCTGGCTGCCAGTTCTGCCTGTAGGGTGTGCCAGCATGCTTGGTCAGCCTCTTAAAGGGACAGCAGCCACACTCAACTTCCAAATTTCCATCCAATTTTGATGCTTCCCAAGTCCTATAAGGCACTCTCTCCTAATAGAGGGTGAATTACAGGATCTGTTCATTCTGTGAAGGTGATTCCAGTTTCTGCTTCGCATGTGGTTTTGAGATGTGCTTATTCACTCAGCTTTCCCAACTGCCACCTGACCTTGGTTTCTTTTTTGACTATGATTAACTTGATTGCCACCTGTCTTGACTTTCTGCCTGTCTCTTCATTTTGCATAAATTTCCCCTGACCTGACCGTGGCCTTTTATATTAACTATATATCTGCCTGTCCCTCTGGACCCTCACTATGGTGCTTTGGACCTTTCTATGTGCTACTGCACCGTCCGAGACTACTTCTGGAGTAATGGCCTATAGACTCCTTGAGCTTAAACCAGATCCCTCAAAAGTGGGTTAAAGGATGAAAACCAGGGGAACCCTAGGTGCAGCTCTCAGGAATAGCCCAAATATGAATTGGTCAGAGTCACAGTGGGTCCACATTCATTGCATGACACACAGACAAACATAACCTTGGTTTCATTATTGTGTCTATGGAGTAAGCTTGGTTTAGATACTGCATCTATGCAGTAGGCTTGATTCTGGTAGCGTATTTATGAAGTAGGCTTGGTTCTCGTACCATATCTATTTGGTAAGCTTGGTTTTGTTATTGTATCCATACACTATATCTATTTAAATGTTATTATTATATCTATGCAGTAAGCTCGGTTTTCACACTGTAGCTATGCAGTAAGCTTGGTTCTGTGATCATATCTGTGTAGTAAGCTTGGCTCTTGTACTGTATCTATTTAACAAGCTTCAGATCATTTGGCTATTGGAGACTTCACCACTTATACAGCTCAGGGCTTATGCTTGACTTATTTCACCCTTACTTGCCACTCTGGGTTCCTGAAATTGAATCTGACCAAGGGCAACAAATGCATGGAGTTTGCATGATTTTCCTGTGTTTGTTTTCTATGGGTATTTTCGTTTCTTCCGCTTTAATCAAAGGTAATTAATAGGGATGAGCGAGTATACTCGCTAAGGCACTACTCGATCGAGTAATGTGCCTTAGCCGAGTATCTCCCTGCTGGTCCCGAAAGATTTGGGAGCCGCCGCAGCTGACAGGTGAGTTGCGGTGGGGAGCGGGGCAGAGCGGGCGGGAGAGAGGGAGAGAGAGATCTCCCCTCCGTTCCTCCCTGCTCTCCCCTGCAGCTCCCCGCCCCGCGGCGGCACCCGAATCTTTTGGGACGAGCAGGGAGATACTCGGCTAAGGCACATTACTCGAGCGAGTAGTGCCTTAGCGAGTATACTCGCTCATCCCTAGTTATTAACTTCCTATGAAATTGACCTTAGGGTACTTTTATGCAGGACGACTGTTGAGCACTAGAGATGAGCGAGCATACTTGCTAAGGACAAATACTCGAGCGAGTATTGTCCTGTTTGAGTACCTGCCCGCTTGTGAGAAAAGATTCGGGTGCCGGCAGGGGTAAGCGGTGTGTTGCGGGAGTGAGCAGAAGGAGGGAGGGGGGGGGATCTCCCACCCGTTCTCCCCCGCTTCCCCCCCCCCCCGCCGGCACCCAAATTTTTTCTCACGAGCGGGCAGGTACTCGCTCGCTAAGGACAATACTCGCTCGAGTATTTGTCCTTAGCGAGTATGCTCGCCCATCTCTATTGAGCACCTAAGTGCCCGCCAGTTGTTCCACAAATTATCGCTTCTGTGCTTTCACACAAGAGCGAGTTGCTCACTGAATGTAGGCGGAGTACAGTGGAGATCTCTTGCGGCATCTCATCTTCCATTCAAACTAAACAGGTAATCATTCGTGACTGCCTGTTTACATGGGCCAATTATTGTCAGGTTTTTATGCTTACATAAAATAAATGACAAACGATAAGCGAATTAAATTTTGTTTGTTGTGCAATCATTGGCCGTGTTTATACTGAACCATTATCATTCATTTTCGCTCATTCCAATAATTACCTGACTGATAATCGTTCCATATAAAAGAGAAGATTGGTGGCAGGAACTGATGTCAATGATGATAATATATGTTTTTTTTAAACTCGTTTTATTGACAAATAAATTACAACATCTTTGTTAGCATTGTAGTTTATCGAAAGGCATGACAGATTAACGTACAGCTGAGAACATATGACAAAGGGGGCAATTTACCCCAATAGCATAAATCTTTACATAGAGGGAAGAAGAAGGAGGTTTAGACCCATTGTCAGCAGACCTCTGGTTTCAGCCGCTAAATGTGATTGTTAACGGGGGCGTTTCTTAATCATTGAAATGGAGGATGAGAGTAAGCGTGGAGGGTAGGACGGGGAAATGGGTGTTAGTGGGAAACCGCACCATAGACCCGACACCTTATCAAATTTTCCTGGGCATCTGCTCCCTTTATAAACCATATAATTATATGGAATAACGGAATTGACCAATTTCCACCACATTGACACTGAGGGGTTCCTATGATCCATCCAACGCAATGCTATTACTTTTCTAGCTGAGAAAAGTACCTCTTTCAAGAATATTCTAAGATAGTGCTGCCAAGTCTCCTCATCGAGTATCCCAAAGAGGCATATTTCAGGGCTAGTAGGGGGAGGGATTTCCAAAACCTCAGAGAGGAAGTCCGTGACCTCTCTCCAGAAGCTTCGAATAACTCCCAAATCATGTGCCTAAAATCAGCTCAGTCGTGTGGGCATCTAATGCACTTAGGAGATGATCTACCCATTCTCTGCAGCCTCACTGGAGTAAGGTAGCACTGATGTGCAATATACAACTGTATCAGCTTGTTATTAGCTGCAGGAGAAACAAATAGCGGCGATGCTAGTAGTTCTTGAAAGGAGTCGTCTGTCAAAGTTGGTATCAGAGTTCTCCATTTCAGCAGGGTCGGGGGAGTATTGTGAAAGGTCTTTGATGTACAATGTGGATATGAGGCCCTGTGGACCTTGGGAGCATAGTACACCTATCAGGGGTATGGTGATACAGAGGGTCCAGGAGATGGGAATTGTGTCTGTAGTGTGTCTGATTTGTAGGAATCAGAAGAATTGGGTACGAAGTAGCTCATATTTAGCTTGTAGTTGTTCGAAGGAGGAGAAAGTGTTAGGAGTGTACAGATCATCCAGAGTTAGTATTCCATAGTTTTCCCACCCAGAGCCATCCTGCAGGGAAAGCAGTTCTGTTAGACCAAGGTTATGCTATAAGGAAGTGTCAGCCACAATAGCAGTAAATTTATGGATTGATTTAGATTGTCTCCATACAGTAGAGGACAGTTTATATAATGGGAGTGGTTTACAAGTTAATGAGGAGGGAAACTCCAACACTGGCCACAAATTAGGGATTTTTAGGAAATGAGCTAAATGTGACTCCAAATTAGGGTGCGGGTCATCTCTCACTCAGCATCTTAAGTGGACCAATTGGCTAGCAATGTAATATAGGAGCAAGTCTGGTAGAGCAGCCCCAGCCTCCTGCCTTGGGTTCAGAAGAGTGGAAATTTTTAGTTTGGGGCGAAAACTTCTCCATATGAAAGATGTCAGGAGTGAGTCCATTGACCTGAAAAATCGTGAAGATATTACTATTGAGGTGTGTTGCAGGACATAGAGGCATTTTTAACAAAACTACCATCTTGATACGCCCAGCAACCGAAATCAGTTAGGATCCCCAGGTTTTGAACTTAGTTTTAAATAAGTCTATCACAGGGTATACATTAAAATCTAAGGACCGTCCTGAGTTATTCGAGAACTGTACTTCCAGATATTTAAAGGCATCAGCAATCTGGAGACCGTATAACGAGTCAGTGTTACACAACGGGCTCGTTCTAGAGAGAGGTGGTGGTAACATATGTTTAGGTAACTGATATGGTCAAGGACACCCAGTGTTCATCATATAAAGAAAACTATAGTTTCTTTCGTTTTCTTCCCTTTTTTTGTGGTGGTGAGTCTGATAGAAGTAGTGATTTGGTTGGCTCCACAGAAGATACCAGCAGTGTCTCAGTATGCTTGAGAGTGCTGATGAAATACAAAGTAACTTTAATTTTTTAGACTATATTGAAACTAAAACCCAAATTAATCATTAGACAAATGAGCATTCGGAGAATCATTAAATCATTTAATAATGCCATTTTCAAGATGTATGATAAATGTGGACTGTTCCTGGTCCACATTATCTCATCACCTCTTTTAATGAGGTGGGAGAATGAAAAAAAAGCCCGTACAATTTTGAAATTGAACTTTCGAATCCTTCTAACTTAGTGTTTGCTACTGTTAAAACAAGATACAGTAAGTTATTTGCATTCTCTTTAAACATTTCCAGATAAGAGCAAACTAAAAGCTCAACCACTTGCTTTTACATACCCCAAAGCAGTGTACAGTTTTTTGTTTTCATCCCCTATCAATTAACATTGAAACCAAGACACATTTCTTACAAATGATGCCACAGGTGATAACAATTAAGGAGCATTCAATCAATTTCTCCGACTTTTATAGAAAGAGTGTTTAGCCTCAGCTCTATACTTAGCATGCTGTAGTCCTTGAAAAGTAGGCACGGAAGGTTTAGAAGAGTTTGGTGCTAAGAATTGATGGAGAATTTAAAAATGTATTTTCAATTTAGGTAATTTTAGAACAAATGCAACCTGTTTTGGTCAGGAAGTCTCAATAAGTAGCCATATTAAGGTCTTAAAAGTTAGAAAATTCTATTAGCTCTCAAATAGGATGCCAGAGGCTTGAGTTCACTTTTGTCTCATCTAATTGAAGATCTGGGATAACAACAGATATAATGCATTCCCAAACGAACTGATCAAGCATTTCATGCTCGTCAAATGGAGAAAAGGGCTAATCCGAAAATTGCCACCTTAATGCACTCCAAAGAGATGCAACACAATCCCTTGACAACTGCAGAGTCTATAACTAAAGAACTGATGGGGTGTTCCCAAGACTGACCTTTGCCAAATGTAAGAGTAGCAAGTAACAGTCTGCTCAAGGTCTACATACCATCAGTTCCAAAGATCAAATTTGACATTTTACCATTGCTGGTCAGATAAACTCTAAGCATATCAAGACAAGCAGTCCAAAAAGAGGAATTAGGATTATCATTATCAAACTGCTACATGTTGAAACTTCTAGGACGAGTAAATCATGTCAAGTAGGGTAAAGTTTAATGACAAAAAAAAATATAGCAATAGCAGCTTGGCTCTCAAGACCACTCAAATGTAAATTCCATCCACCGGATATAAAAATAATAATATCATTGCACACAAAAGTCACGTCTAGAGGGCCCAGACAGCAAGAAAACCGACTGCAATGTTAAACATATGCAAATCTAAAATGATATAAAATGACAAACGTATACATAGACTGCTGAGGGCTATATCACACTATACAGCTATATAGTAATACAAAACTAAAATCAGCATTCATGGGTACCATGATATAAAATAATCTCCACATATGGCACTGTCCAAGAGAAACTTCAATATGTCTTTCTGTATACGTGGGAATGTAACTCCAATAGGAAGACTTATTGAAGTTACATTCCCCTATATGCAGGAAGAATGATGCCATATGTGGAGATTTTTTCATATTACGGTACTTATAAATGCTGATTTTAGCTGTTTATTAGTATATAGCTGTATTGTTTGATATAGTTCTTAGTGGCCTGTGCAGTGGTGAAAAAATAGGGGTTGCATGTGTTGTAACTGTGGCAAGGCCCATAAGACAGGGGGGTCCAAGGGCCCCCCTCACCACTAATATGAACTTACAAATGACAGAAAATGTTGGAAATCCCACTGGGCTCAGTGTGTAATGTGCCCCTCTCCTCCCTGCTATATATAAAGGATATGAGATTAGTGGCGCTCCAATGTGGAGTGGAGAGAGAGACAATATACTAAAAGGAGAAAAAATATGATGGGACTCACCCCAGACATAACCGAACCCTGCAAGGAAGGTCACGGCTCGTCCAATGGTCCTGGATGGCAGATTAAAACATTATTGGTCCAAATTACTGGTCAGGAGGACATCTCAGGAGGGGAGAGCATCACAGGGTGCCTCTAGGTAAGAAATAAAAGAGAGGGCAGAGAGCAATAAGATACAAAGAAAAAAGCCCTGGTGCTCCAGTAGATTGGTATGAGAAGAAAAATGGAAGAAGACTTACTTCGTAGGGATGTCAGTGGAATTGACACCCCTAAAATCCTGGTTGGCGTATAGGGATACAGGTGGATTCGTATTCATAGGATTCCAAAGAAGCAGTGTTTATTATTAAAGATATAAAACGCGTTTCGGCTATACAATTTAGCCTTTATCAAGCTTTGATAAAGCCCTTGATAAAGGCTAAATTCTATAGCCGAAATGCGTTGTATATCTTTAATAATAAACACTGCTTCTTTGGAATCCTATGAATACGAATCCACCTGTATCACTATACGTCAACCAGGATTTTAGGGGTGTCAATTCCACTGACACCCCTACGAAGTAAGTCTTCTTCCGTTTTTCTTCTCATACCAATCTACTGGAGCACCAGGGCTTTTTTCTTTGTATCCTATCGCTCTCTGCTATATATGCTATACCTGCTACAGGGCTCGTGGACATTGAACGTTTACATTGAATAACCCTTAAACTCTGCATTATAAGGAGCACATGTCGCCTTTCCAGCAGTGAAAGAGTTGGTTACTGCCTGTTTCCATCCAGCATCATTTCACTCTGATTCTTCTATTTATTTCTTCATGAAAATAAAACACTTTCCTATCTGTAAGCATTAAAAGGGTTATCCCACTATAAAAAATAAATTATTTTTTTATTTTTTTATTTTAGCTCATGACCAGCTATTACATTTTTTTTTTATTATACTGGGACAACCCCTCTAGCCCTATTATTACTGGGGGTGGTTGTTTACATGGAAAGTGAGGTGTTAATGCAGGCGAAGGCGGTCCAAGCTGAACTTTTGCACCTGGCCCACAAACCCATAGCTACACCCCTGACTCTATATAGAATGACAAATGCATGCATAATTTTATCTTAGCAGATTTTTTATATTGCAGTCGGTCCGCTTGCCACTTGGGCCCCACCACAAGTGACGTTTGGGTTCAATATCTTCATGGAATCTACATGTGATTGGTCATGAGAGCCAAGCTGCTACTGATTTTTAGATTTAAATGCATGGATACCACATTCTTGTGCTCTCGACTCCTCATTTGGGGTGAGCTGTCTTTCTATTAGTTCTATTAAAAACATGTTAAGTGAAAAGATAGAAAAAGGAAGACTTCCAGCTACCCATACATCTAATACATAAGGCGAATAGAATCTGAAAATGCTCTGTGTTGGCCTCCATGACATTGAAATATTCCATAAATCCCTTTTTTTTTTTGCTTTTTAGCATTATTATGTCATTGAAAGTGGAACACACCTGAATACCTTGCAACACCTTGACTTCCCTTATGAAAAGAATACTCTGAAGCATGCTCTTCCTTCTATATGACCTATTTGCATACACCATATGGTTTAAGACCCCTCTTCCTTATAAGTGTATTATAAACATTAAACCCATATAGGAAAAAGACTCTTTAAGACCTTAAAGGGGTTGTCCCGCAAAATAAAGTAAAGTTAAACACTTCTGTATGGCCATATACATGCACTTTGTAATATACATTGTGCATGAAATATGTGCCATACAGAAGTTATATACTTACCTACAGGGGGTCCCCCCCCCCCGTGTTGGCGTCCCCGTTGCCATGGCGCCGACCAAAGTACTCCTCTGGTCGCTGGAACCATCGCGCTTGCGCAGAGACGAATCCTCTTCAGGATGGTCCGTGCGCACGAGCTGCGTCCTGACTCCTCCCTCGGCCGTCCTCTTCTCCGCGTGATCGCGTTGCTCCGCCTCCGCCACGTGGTGCCGATCAGCCAATGAGGTGGCTGGAATCGGCAGTGGAGCACACACTGCGGAAGAACACCCACGGTGCACCATGGGAGAAGGCCCGCGGTGCACCGTGGGAAAAGTCCAGCGGCGCCATCTTGGAGAGAAGATTTTTAAAAGTTGCTGAAAGGGGATCCAGGTATGAGAATTTTTTTTTTTAAAGTAACACATGGCTGCGGTATTTCCTTTGAGGAATTGGGGTACTGGGCAAAAAAAAAAATTAATGTTTTGGCGCAGGACAACCCCTTTAAGTGTGCAAAGATGTAAAAAACGTTGAGACTGTCAGTCTTGTGTAAGGCTTATTCCTGGCTTCAGGCCGATTTTGAATAATGCAGGTGTCATAATGCGCCAACTCATCCTTAGTGGTGTTCGTTTTTTCTTCCTAGACACCACTTTGTTCTTAAAGGGAGAGTGTGTGCTAGATGCTCCTGACCCCAGCCAATACCAATGTGCTCTAACTGAGCAAAAAAGTCCATTTTCTAACTGCTATCTGCAAAGGAGCTTTTTCCTGCTACTTCTGTTATTTGACCATGTCTATCTGTCTGCTATCTGTCCTGATCTCTGCTTGTATGCCGTTGATGACCAAACTCTGCTTGCCTCAACCATGCACTGTCTGGCTACAATTCTTGTCTGCCACCATGGTTCCACGTCCTGATGTCTCCTCTCAAGCTATGTACAAGCCACTGCCAACAGTGGTAGCAACCTGGGTATCCTCAGCATGTACTGAGGAAGAGGTTCATATACCTTAAAATGTGTTTACAAGCTGGTTCTTATCAATATACTAATATTTCTTTTGGCAAAAACATACATGGCAGTCATATTTGTCTGACGGTTGCGCCATATTCACCCCTCCAAAAAAGTTTTTTACTTCTTTGTCTGCGATTCCATACGTTTACCTTATGAGTAGAACATTTCGTAGGGGGGGGGGGCTGCACCTTCCTTAGAAAATAAAAGAAGGTGTCTTCATCCTATCCCTGCTACCAAGCTCCAGGTTCCTTACTTCTGCCTTTTCCACATCGGGGTTGCTCCACTTCATCTTTTCCTTGTATTTCTATATTACTACTATATAGTGAGTGAGTAATATTAGGCAAACACAATTCTGAGATGTATTAAGAGAAGCATAGAGTCTAGATCATGTGAGGTAATTATCCCCTCTACTCTTCCTTAGTCTGACCTCATCTGGAATAATGTGTCCAGTTCTGGGCACCCCACTTTAAAAAAGACATTGACAAACAAACAAATTCAGAGAACAGTTACCAGGATGATGAGCGGTCTAGAAACCATGTCCTATGAGGTAACGCTAAAAAATCTGGGAGTGTTTAGCTTGCAAAAAAGAAGGCTGAGAGGAGACTAAATAGCTGTCTACAAATATCTGAAGGGCTGTCACAGTGCAGAGGGATCAGCCCTATTCTCATTTACACAGGGAAAGACTAGAAGCAATGGGATGAAACTGAAAGGGAGGAGACACAGATTAGATATTAGAAAAACATTTTGAGAGGGAGAGTGATCAATAAGTGGAACAGGTTGCCATAGGAGGTGGTGAGTTCTCCTTCATTGGAAATCTTCAAAACAGAGGTTGGACAGACACCTGTCTGGGATTATTTAGTGAATCCTGCATTGAGTGGGGGGTTAGACCCAGTGACCCTGGAGGTCTCTTCCAACTTTACCATTCTACAAAAACCACAAAAGTATTATAGAGGTGATACTTTTATTGGCTAATCAAAAAAAGTACAGTATATAGAATATGTGTAAAGGTTAAGGCACTTTTTGTATCTTTTATATCATGATGTTTCTCTCACTGAACTAATTCAGTTTCCCTTTTCTTCTCCAGCCAACACGACTGCCACGATGACTTCTCCTGCCGTGACTTATCGTTGCAGAATTTGACAAAGAGACATCTTTGGCTATTCACTTTTACAGTACCCTTCCTACACTAACCACACCTTTATACAATCTGTCCATCCACAGGTAGTCACACGGTAGTACCAGCCACAAAGTAGCACCCACCCATTAAATAATTGCAGTCATTTAGCAGTGTATCTATAGTAAAACTCATGCCCATAGTATAGCAGTGTCTATTCTCCAACAGAATATTTTATTAATGCAAGGGTTTTCCAGGCTGCCAAAGAGGGAACAGGGAGGCTGGTAAGTATAAAAACACACCCTCAGACTGCACGTCTTCAGTCTAATATGCCCATAAACTTAGTTTATAATTCTTATAAATGATGACATGTTCACTTTAAGTAACAAGCCTATTTTAGCATTAAGGGGGCTTTCTGGTTTAATTATTTAAAAATGTAACTCCTCCTGCCCCAAATAATATTTTATTAAATTTCTTATGGTGGGGCTGGAGTGGCCCAGAGTTTAGTAGTCTACTCCATCACCTCAAAATACATGTTTCATGTTTGCTCATGCACTGTCATGTTTGTAGGATGCATCGGTTATGTGTATCGGATGGCTGCAGGCGTGTAAGGGTTAATGTCTGGTCACGTCTGGAAAGTGTATCGTTTTAGCCCTCGTGTTGTATAAAAGAGTGGTCCAATAATTATGTGAAAAAGTAGAGAAGAAGCAGGAGAAGGAGTCAGAAAGTAGAGTAGTAGAGGAGAAGAAGTATGAGGAAAGGTAGTCAATATGGAAGAGTCAGAGAGGTGGTCCGCTGTTCCCACTTGGGCCTAGCCCTTCTGGAGGAAACTTTCTAAGACCACTATACAGTAAAAGGGTGAATGTGCCCGGACCCTAAAAGATGCGCGCAAAACGTATGAGTTCAGAGAAGGAGAGAAACCGCTAGGAAGCGAGAGATGTGGGAGTGACTGGCAGTGGAGAGAGAAAGTTACTGGGAGAGAGGAGACCAACAGATAACTAGGACTGTGGGTGAGCAATTCCCTGACAAACCTCCCTGTTCCAGCACTATTTCTAAGGAGTGTTGTTCAGACTGTTACATTTTTCTATTGCCGTGAAGAGAAGTTAAGTAAACAAGTCGAACTGAACATTCCCAATTCCTACTCAGAAAAGTATATTTTGTGTGTGAACTATTTTATTCCCGGAATAGATGTCGGAGTGATCCACCGCAGAGGACGGAACATTGGTGTCACGAGTGACAAATACTGGACTATGATTACTATGCATGTGAACTCCCCGAGCAGTAACGAGGTTAGGTCCCAAGCTACCCTTAGGGAGGAAATGGTAGAGCCCCTTTGCAAGGCTAACACTCTACCACGCTGTCTCCTCGGCTGAGAGCCTGCTCCTCAAACACTGCAGCGCCCATGTGACAACCATAAACAGGTCACATGGGATTCTACTGCAAAGGCCCAGGCTTGTTTTCAGAATGTCACTGATGATGTTCTGTTTCAAGGCCTGTTATAGGCTGCAATGGTCAGAGACTGGCTTGATGATGGGAGCGGCAAAGCAGTGAGTCAACGGAGAGGTGAGTACATATTTTTTAATTTTTTTAATTTGATTTCCTTCTACTCCTAGCAATTTTCTATATTTTCAGTTTTAGGAATTCTTCAGTTTTTGTGTGACCACATTCAGAGAGCCATTACTTTTTTTTTATTTTTCCATTGAGGTAGCTGTAGGACAGCTTGTTTTTTTTATTTTCTGTGATTAATTGCATTTTCTTATAGAACCATTTTACTATTTTTACCCTATAATAGCATGCCTCATAGAAAAAAAATAATGTTTATGTTGCCGCAATGAGAGCACCATAACATTTTTACTTTTTTTCTTAAAATAGCTGCATGTGGGCATTGTGACAGCTGGCTCTTACCATTCCCCTTGTTAATAGGATGTGTCCCTACATCATGTGATATTCTCAGCAATGAGTGAACACTGTCAGAAGGGACACAAGTCTTTTGACAGTAAGAGCCTTTTCCAACGGGGAAAAGCGGGTTGTGCCTCAGATTCTTGGGTGTGACTTGCATCAGACAACATACGAAGACCCCTTTCCATGTCCTGTCTGATACACATGAGCAGAGGACATGCTGCAATTTTTTTTTACACACGGATCATTGGGTCTTGTGAAAAAAAAACTCCTGTGGGAATATTCTATGATTATAATAGGTCCATGTGCTGTTCATGAAATACACGGAAAACACACATATAAGAAACATGCCTGTGTGAATGGTCCCTAAGAGTGGTAACACCCAGCATTCAAGTTATTCATACATTTCCAGGAGGAATAATAAAGGAATGGTTCCAAGAAAATGTACTCCAGAACTATTATTTCATGGGTAAAACAAGTGGAGCAACCAAGTAAAGCAAAATTTGTCCCAACACAGATGGTGAGTTGCTATTTTTTCAATATACTGGAAATGGAGGGGGAATTGTGTGTGGGATGGTAGGATTTTTGTTACAGGGCTACTTTTTAATTTTTTAATCCTGGTCCAGCCCTGACACCCTCTTATGCCCCCATTCAGAAATAAAGCCCCCATTATTCCTTCACTCTGTAATAATGCCCCTGTTATGTCCTTGCTCTTTGATAAGGCCCCCTTTATGCCCTCACACTTTAACAATGCCTCCAATTTGATAATTCCCCCTTTATGTCCTCAGTCTTCAATAATGCCCCCACTCTTTAATATCTATAATAATGCCGCTGCTATGTACTCCAGTCAGTAGTTCTCCCTGCTGAGACATCCAGCCCTTGGGCAATTCCCCTGCAAGACTTTTTACCTTGTTTCCTGATCCTGCAAAATTAGTCCATGTTCTAGCTCTGCCTGGTTCCTGATTAGGCTCACTATAAAAGCCAAGCCCTATCACTCCCTCAGTGCATGATTATTGTGCTCCACAGCCATAGTCAAGCTCCAATACCAGCCCACTCTGCTGCAAACAAACTGTGACCTCCTGTTAATAACCTCTGGCATTCTTCCTGACAATGCTACCTGCCTCCTCCCTTGTACTGCGAACTGAGACCTATCATTCCGACTTCTGGCTCTCCCTTGACTACTCTCTAGATCTGCACAGCTACTACACCCCCGGCTCCAACCCAGTGCCTAAAACACTACACTCCCACTCAGTAATGGCCTGTTTTTACTGTAAAATAATTTAAAAAAAAGATTTTACTCACCCTATTACCAGTCTCTCTCTTTCCCTACTAGTCTGGTCCACTATGCTGTGGTCTCCCCTCACTTCTGGGTAATGTGATCATGTGACCACTGTGGCCAATCCCTGACCTCATTCATGCCATTACTGAATCCAGGAACTGATCATGTGGCCAGCTGCTGGGAGGCAAGAGGACACCAGTGCAATGGACCAACTCAGAGGGTGAAACGAGAGATGAGGTGAGTAGAATTTGTTTTTTAATTTAACTTTCCCAGGGCCTGTGCCTTGGATGGCTTGGTGGCCCCCTTGGGGTTGGGGGAACTGGGTAATTACCCAGTTTGCCCCCCTAATGCTAGCCCTGGAGGGCTCAATTACTATGTGGGGTTCTACTACATTGTGGGGTTACTGTCAGTGCCACTGAGAGTTATTGCTTTTGAGAGGGAAAAATTGGGCATTATTTCCTTGTAGGGAGCACAATGGGGGATTAGTCTTGTATAAGACACTATCTCTATAGGGAAGGGGTTATTGAAAGGGGCATTTAGGTTAGTGGCAAGATGGGAAAAGTGTATTCTGGGCACAGATAGAAGAGAAAACTGAAAATGGATGATTCAATCAGTATGTCACTTGTGATCACTGGAGGTAACTGCACTGTAATCACTATCACTATGTATAACTGGTATCTGATTATTATGGGGTGACTGCATTTTTAAGAGCTATACTACCAAACATAAAGCCAAGCCTCTGTATCTAAGCCTGCTGTGTTATAAAAGTTATCTTAGTGTTTTCAATGTAGATATTACATTATCTCCATTGTATATAATTTTTTTCTGGGAAGGGGGAGTGGGAGGGGGCAAAACATATGGCTTAAGACCTAATACTTTAAGGCCTTATTATTGCATCTGGTTGCCAGCACTGCATCAATGGGTCACTTTAGAAACCCAGTGTTTCAGTGAAAAGTTCCTGTCAGGTCCGGCGGCTCCGGGGGTCTCCATGCCCGCACTACCGGTGCTATTTCCCAGGCTGCGGGGGTGTGGCGCAGAGGAGTCCCTATCTTGGTGATCTCCCCGGGCCGCCGTGATCCGGTGCGCCAGCTGCGGGTGCGCGTTCCCGTGCGCAGGGAGCGTGTGCCTAGTTAGCCGGGTTATTGGAGATGTGGCAGGCTACTGCCCGCGCTGCGTCCCCGTTGCCATGACACCCGGGTGCGCTTGTTCTGCACTCCCTGCTTGAGGTCTGGGTCTCTGCTCTGCACTCACTGCTTGCTCTCTGGGTCTCTGCTCTGCACTCGTTGCTGGATGTCTGGGTCTCTGCTCTGGACTCGCTGCTTTATGTCTGGGTCTCTGCCTGTCCTTAGCAAGCACTGGAGGCTGTCAGGCTCCCTGCCCCAATCAGCTACTGGAGTGGGAGTTCTGGCAGCATTTAAACGTTTCAGTTTTCCTCCTAGTTTGCCAGTGTATGTTTGGTCTCCAGCTACACCCGCGTTCCTTTGTATTGATCTCCTGCTTTGACTTACCTGCTCTGGACTTGACTTTGCCTTCGCCTGACCCCTTGTACCGCATTCTCTCCCATTGCTGACCCGAATTGCCTGACCTGCCTTTGTGTTTTTTTTGTCTCTTGTATTTGTCTATGTGTCTGGCTCCTGCCCCCACATTACTAGCCAGTCTAGGGACAGTCGTCCAGTTAATGCCCTAGGGCTTAGCCTAGGGGAGCAAGTAGGTAGGATAGGGGTTGAGGGTTATTCAGGGACTCCCACTCACCCGGACCCCAGATCCTTGACAGTTCCAGCCACAATGAAAAACAGTTAGCAGCAGCACTCACTCTTCAACCAACATCTGGCGGAGTGGGGTTTAATGAAAAACATGATGCCAGCCTTTAATGGGATCAGACCCTTATCCTAAATGCAGTCCAAGTGTAAAGAAAAAGGCAGCATCAGCAGTACAATCTTTGCAAAGTAAAAAACACTTTATTCCTCATGGCCCTGGGCAGCCATAGCAATAACGTTTCGATCCCAACTGGCATCTTTGTGAAGCTTTAGCAAAGATTTGCAAAGATTGTACCACTCATGCTGCCTTTTTCTTTACACTTGAAAAGTTCCAGCCATACAACGACCAGCAGCCATGGAGAATAGTTGGGAGGACTCAAACTGAAATTTTGCAGGAAGGCTCATCAGCCTTTAGCTATGCCCTTGTATCTGTCTCTGGCCACCTACAGCAGGATGCCCCCATTACATTACAGAAACCAAATTAATTTGCAGAGCAACTTTTAGGTCGGCTACCCATGTCTGCTGCCCTCTTGCTATTCTGGCCAAACATGGGTGTCGCTCTGCTCCTTCTGTATGAATGGACTCTTTGCTTCTACTTTGTATCAGCAATTCAGAAATTAACCCTTCTCAATGCTCTCAGCCCAGCTGCAGGGTAAATGGCTATTACCTGCCTATTTAGCTGAACTGGGGATCCCTCCCTCTTTGCATGAGTGTTGTTGTGTGTTTGTCTCAGACATCCAGCATACATAGGTCACCTATCTCTGACTTTATTGTCTGCTTTATCCTGTATGTTTTCTGCCTTCCTGACTTTGCATAAGATCGTATTTATGTGTTTGACTCTGTCACCCAGCAAAGCTTCCCCATCTCTGACTTTGCTGTCTGCTCTTTATACTCTTTGCAGTCCGGCCTGTTTCATGGTGCCCTGAGTCCTTCTGACTCTCGGCGGTCAGCTGCCATCCACATCGGGACTATTCCAAGAGGTAGCGGTCTGCTCTGTTCCCCACAGCAAAAATCCAGATCCCTGTACAGGGCTTAATGGGTGAATACCGGGGAACCGGCAGGATAACGCCCTTAGATCTAGCTCGAAGTCAAACTGGTTGGTTGGCAAAGTGGGACTTTCCATAACAACAACTCTCAACACTTTTTCAAGATCTCTTTCTTGCTTTTGATTAGCATTTTTTCAGCTTATTTAATCCAAGTTGTTGTTCATATCACTTCAAATATCTCAATATCAATCACAAGAACAACTCTGCAGAATTGTTTAACTCTTCTCTGCTAGTGGTTTAGACTAAAAATATTGGGTTCATTTCTCATAGGAGTCAAATGCTCGGTAACATGTCTGGAGACTACAAAAGTAAAGCCCAAGACTTCTCTATCTCCAGATTTAAGGCACCAATAATCTCCTACTCACACACATAAAAAAAAATCCATAAATCTTATTCTACTATGGCAATTCAAGATTTAGTAATGAGATAAATCACAACCAAAAGGCATTAATACTACAACAAACACAAAATGAAAAGGGTGGAGGGAAGAATTATCTAAGAAATTAGATGAGAAGGGAAAAATGGCATCTGCCAAAGAAGACGGCAAGTAAATATGTGTAACATTTAATGTTTACAGTGACAGTGGTGAGTGTTAAAAAATCTAACAGCCTTTGTGTTTATTGGTGGAGCAGATGGGCTCATAGTCATCCATTAAAACACTGTCATCGTAAAGCTAATGTTCACATCTCTTAGAAGAATCCTGCATTGCTTCTTAGGATGTATGAGCCTGCGATGGCCTCCTGGAGCAAATTAGCGTTTTCTGGTTTTTATTTGTTTGTTTGCTAATGTAAATGCTTCAGCGCTAATTTAACATGTAAACGAAAGTTAAATAAAAGAGAATTTATTGTACTCCAGTGTGCAAAGATCATTACTTCACAACATTCAAATAATAAAATGAAAAAAAATCACTCCACTTCTTTGCCCCATATGTTTGCATTAATGTAATATAATAGAATTTTACTAGCAGTTTGAAGAGTAGAGGAAAACTGCATACTTAGCAGTGCTGCGACGGAGCGTTTGCTGCTTTTATTGGAATAAATAAAATAATATTTTGCTTGTGTAAATTCATTATATTGTAGACTCAGATGTTTTGCTATTGAAATAGGCGTAATATGCTGTTTTGGGATACTTTATCTGGTGTATTTACTAGACTTCCTGGGAGAAAAAAAAGGACATTGGTAATAACAGGTTTGCAAGTCAATAACTTCTTATTAGTCTATGAACAAGAATCATATGAATGTTTTATATGGACCATCCTGGAGGAGCGTTTTATGCCATGGATTAAAGCTGCAAATTAGTTCTTATGTAAAAGAATTGTTCTGCTACTCAGGAACAGATTTAACTTGTTATTTCGCATTTGACGCTCATTTACTGTTTAAATCTACATACACTGTTGATTTACAGTGAGTACCTCTCCATGCGTATCACTTGTGAGTTCATGAGTTTCTCTGCTGTGTTGTGTGAGCTGTAGTGCACTGCCTTATATACTTTGTCAAAAAAAGTCAAGCCCCCTAGAAGAAGTTGTCGTTTCGCTGCAAAACTCGGCATGCAATTACATCTCAGGCAGATATGCAAATGATTAGAGTTGTGGTGGGATTAGATGAACGGTTTTGTCACCTGAGGCCCTAAAAGTGGTTCAGCTCTTGGCGTATAAAAAAAGGCTCTCAGAACCTCTTCTTCCACTTGTGTGGAGCTTGTTGACCACTAGACGCCTCTACGATGTAGAGAAGAGATTTTTACCCTGTTACCAGAGTCTGAGAGGGGAGCATTATTGGGATGTTAGAAGCTGGATGGTCGTATCGATGGACTAACAACCACCTGGGCTGTTCTGGCCAGACTGTTATCTGGTGTTGGGATCAGTGGATGCATGAGGGCCTACAAGGCGACCGGCCTCAGGACGCCCTCGACAGACCACCAGTAAAAAGGATTGTCTGATCGTCCGACAAGCATAAGCAGCTCCAACTGTTATGTTTTCCACTATCCAGAGACAGGTGGCACTATCGTTACATGCCCCTGTGTCTGTTGGAACCATTTCTAAGAGCATGGCTTCAAGTACTGCCTTTGACAACCACCCAGTGTTGCCTCTGTTTGCAGTGGTGTAATGAACGATGAAACTGGACTGACATGGAGTGTAATGAGGTTGTCTTCAGTAATGAATCCAGGTTTAGTTTTGGCACTGATGATGGACGTGTTTAGGTCTGGAGACCTAGGGGTGAGCACCTAAATCCTGCCTGTGCTGTGGCGCGCCACACTGCCCCCACTGCTGGTGTGATGGTCTGGGGGGTCATCGCATACAACAGTCAGTCACTTCTAGAAGTGGTACTAAGGACAATTACAGCTCAGCAATATGTTCAGGACATCCTGCAGCCACATGTGTTCCCCTCATGGCAGGACTTCTAAGAGGCATTTTCCAGTAGGATAATGCTCAGCCGCGCACACAAGAGGGTCACAGGAAACCTCCACAACATTATCACACTTCTGTGGCCTACCCGGTCATTAGATTTATTGCCAATAGAACATGTATGGGACCATCTGGAATGCAAAATTTGACAGCCCACAAGTTTGCTCAATCTATAGGCTCAGTTACAGCTAATGTGGACCAATATGCTGCAGGATACCATACAGAACCTGTGTGCCTCCATGCCCACTCATATCACATCTTGCATCCAAGATAGAGACGGTACAACAGGGTACTAGAGCCTCCATTCCCACCCATATCACATCTTGCATCCAAGCTAAAGGTGGTACAACAGGGTACTAGAGCCTCCATACCTGCCTGTATCACATCTTGTATCCAAGCTAGAGGCAGTACAACAGGTTACTAGAGCCTCCATCTCCACCCGTATCACCTCTTGTATCCAAGCTAAAGGTGGTACAACAGGGTACTAGAACCTCCATACCTGCCCATATCACATCTTGTATCCAAGATAGAGGTGGTACAACAGGGTACTAGAGCCTCCATGCCCACCCGTATCACATCTTGTATTCAAACTAGAGGCAGTACAACAGAGTGCTAGAGCCTCCATGCCCACCCTATCACATCTTTTATCTAAGCTAGAGGTGGTACAACAGGGTACTAGAGCTTCTGAGCCTTCCTGTATCACATCTTGTATCCAAGCTAAAGGTGGTACAACAGGGTACTAGAGCCTCCATGCCTGCCTGTATCACATCTTGTATCCAAGCTGGAGGTGGTACAACAAAAACTCCTTCTAGATGCTTATTTACTTTTGACAAAGAGTGAATTTAGATTAAGTTAACTTATACTGAACTTCAGATCTAGCATTTATTAAGCATAATCTGTATAGTATGACTTTCTGGATGATAGTTATTAGAGACGTCAGATAATTATTTGTTGAGACTCCTGCAGTAGTGTAACTAATGCTTGCCAAGTTTCTCATGTCGTCCAGCAGTCACTTACAGAAGGGGTGACTTACTAGAACCCTGCAAGAGTAGATACATCTTCCACATACTTGGGAGTCTGCTCGGTACACAAGACCACAGAGGGCTCCATCAAACAAGACACTTTCCCTGCACTGATCTCAGTTCACAGCCTGAAAGGGCTGCTTGTTGGCTACTCATATATAACTAACTTACAGTAAAAAAATCAAGCCAAGAACCTGGAAAGGAGTTCCAACAGACACAGGGGCCTGTAACGATGGTGCCACCTGTCTCTCGATGGAGGACAGCAAAACAGTTGGAGCTTCTCCTCCTTGTCAGATGATCAGACAATCCTTTCTACTGATGGTTTGTAGAGGGCATCCTGAACCCGGTCACCTTGTGTGCCCTCACACATCCACTGGTCCCAACACCTCCTAACAGCCTGGTCATAATAGCCCAGGTGGCTAGCACTTTGTCTATATGACCATCCAGCTTCTCACATGTCAATAATACACCCTCTCAGACTCAAACTTAACTAAGCAACATTTCTTCAATTGCATTGTAGAGACATTTCTAGTGGTCAACAAGCTCTACACAAGTGGAAAAAAAAGGTTCACTACACACAAGTAGCCTCTGAGAGTATTTTTATATGCCATGGGTGGAACCACTGTTAAGGCTTCCAATAGCAAGACCGTTTATCTAATCACTCCACAACTCAAATTATTTGCATATCTACCTGAGATGTAACTGCATGCTGGGTTTTGCAGCAAAACAACAACTTCCTCTAGGTGCTTAATTGTTTTTTTTTACAAAGGGTATATTTGGAAAAGAAGTCCACATTTTTGATATATATAAACTATAAAATAATGCTAGAAATAAAGCTCTGTTATAAGAGTCATTCATGGTCTTCATTCAGTTAAACAACTGGAACTACCAACAAGGTCATGCATGACTGTAGCAGATTAGTGGCTGAACATGTCACTAATGTTGGAGGCCATGGTAGGTGAGATTACAGCTTTTGTATAGTAGTTACACTATGTTCCATTGTTCTTCACACCCACAATTATAGGTCATTTAACACAACATTAGAAGTGTATTACACAAAATAGTTTTTTTTTTGTTGGGAGACTACAATAACATTGTTCTTGTTGCATGGAGCAGTTAGTACTTAAAGGGACACAATTACAGTATCACCTTTGAGACCCCTAAACTAAAGGCCTATTTACACGTAACGATTATCGCTCAAAATTTGTTCAAACAACCGAAAATGAGCGATAATCGTTACCTGTAAACACGGTACAAGTACCCCTTGTTGTGGGTTTACTCTGCTTCTACTTATCTAAAACCTGCACTGAGAGAAGATCTACGTTCATGAGAAAAAACAAGTTCACCCTTTTGAATTCTATGGTTTCATGTATCAGGACTAGAGATGAGCGAACGTACTCGTTTAGGGCGATTTCTCAATCGAGCATCGCTTTTTTTCGAGTAACTGACTACTCTGGCGAAAAGATTCGGGGGCGGGGGGGCGGCGTGGTGGAGAGGGGGGTAGCAGTGGGGAACAGGGGGGAGCTCTCTCTCTCCACCCCCCACTACCCTCTGCAACCCCCCGCTCACCCCCTGCGCCCCCCGAATCTTTTCGCCCGAGTAGTCAGGTACTCGAAAAAAGCGATGCTCGATTGCGAAATCGCCCTAAATGAGTACGCTCGCTCATCTCTAATCAGGACATAATAAAAAAAACATCTAGTCCTTAGAAGGTCTTAAAATTAGGTAAATACAAACTCAGATACCATGACGAATTACAACTTGTTATTTCTTTAACAAAAAGTCAGCCAAAATGCAGAAGAAGCATGTGAAAAATTAAGGTAACCCCATGAATGAATATCTTGTACAACCCCCTTTATCCGCAATGACTTGACATAATAGTCTCTCACATCCTTCTGGAGGAATTCTGGCCCACTCTTCTTCACGTTCCTTCATACGGTGCTGAAAATTTCCACAACAAATCTGCAGCATTTTTGAAAAACGCTATGGATTTTAAGACTGCTTTTTCACATGGCGGAATCACTGTGGGTATTCCACAGTGGAATACCCATAGTGGAATTCCTGCACCTAAATGATGCTGATTCTGGCCACGTTTTAAATGCCACTGAAAAACGTGCGTGAAAATAACCTCACAAGTCAAGCCGCTTTACCGCATCTGGGTCCATGGTGCTGTCATCTTCTTCAGGACAAAGTCCCTGTGGTTAGGGAGACCCCCTTTCCTTCCAAATGGCGCTGTTGTTTTCGGCCCCATAGTCATCAGGCCCTTTTACTGGCATTCTTCCTGTACTGCTCCCCCTTCATAGGGAAAAACTGTGAAAGAGACATAGCGCTAAATCAGCAATGCAGCCTGTTCCATCTAAGAATCGGGGGGGTCGCTTGCCAATCATAAAGTGAGGATGTAGCCTAGCAATATGCCATTACTTTACAAGATGGGAATATTCCTTTAAGAAGGTAACAAGTAGCTTGTTGAATGCAATTTCTGGGGAAAACTACAACTTTTAGGAAGTCCAAAAGGTTTAAAGCTGTTAGAGCATGCTGGGAGCTATAGCTCTACATGGTGGGGAAGGGGATGATTATGACAGTACTTTGTAAATGCATTTACTTTATCTACCAATTAGCGTATGGTGAAGAAACTTTACATTCAACAACTGTAGTAGGCTGTGTAATGCAGGGAGTACACTATGTGCCACTCGGGACAGAACATCTGTTGTCGAGAAGAAAAAGGAGAGCGGCTCACTGAACACACTGGCCTATCTGGCATTTGTCCTGCTAAAGGGATTTGGACGCTATATAGATTCCTTTATTCTAGACATCAGAGGTGCTCAAAAATCACAAACCTTAGCAATGATCTCCCCACATATATCTATTACATAAGATTTTTTGACTTGATCTCCCTTTTAAATGATAGGCGGCTTGGAAGTGCACATTGCTTCCTATACTGTATACATTTTTATATCTACCAATGGTATGTGTAGACACCTTAAAGCAGGTGTGAAGACATGCAAGAGTCATTACCTTGTCACCCACCTCTATGTTGGGGACATGATGATGCCACATCTTAAGGGATGACATAGTAAACATTAGCATACATTACCATATCATAATTACATAGTTGTATGTTTAGTATGCAGATTAACATGGTATATAAGGCCGAAAAAGACACATGTCCATCCAGTTCAGCCTATTACCCCAATGTTGATCCAGAGGAAGGCAAAAAAACCCCAATGAGGTAAAAGCCAATTTTCCCCATTCAAGGGGGAAAAAATTCCTTCCTGACTCCAATCTGGCAATCGGAACAATCCCTGGATCCCCGACCCTTCTGAAGTAATCTGTGATATAACATGTAATATTATATTGCCCAAGAAAGACATCCAGGCCCCTCTTGTATTCTTTTCGTGAGTTCACCATCACAACGTCCTCAGGCAGAGAGTTCCATAGCCTCACTACTCTTACAGGAAAGAACCCCCTTCTTTGTCGGTGCAGAAACCTTGAAATACGCAACTCACTATGAAAAAATCTGAATATTAAGGGCACTTTAGCAAATTTGGCTGCCGAACCGTCAAAAACTGTCCAAGAATATAAAAACTTCAAATACAGCATGAGCAATGCCAGTGCATGGCAGACCTTATAAACAGTTTTACATACTCTCGATAGGTTGTCTTATGATGCCTAAATTGACTAAAATCAGTAAACCCTCTAAGTTATTGCAACTATTTTTAGGATAGTCAATCTGTGAAGAACAAATCAGGAATGCCATTTAGGACGCCTCTATATCAACCTCAAGTATTTTGGGATCTGTCGAATTCTCAGATGTTTGAAATACTTTCCCTTTGATCTTCAGTAAAAGCAGTTTTACAATATCAAGTCTGAACATGTCACTGGAGCTGACTTCAGAGCTTCTCGAACACTACTGCACACCTCTCTCCCTTTAGGCATCACTTGTCGAAAACCTACTTTTTGTTTCTAGAGAGCCAGCAAACATACGATATACTGCAGGTTTATCATGGGTTTTCCAGGTGCATTACAGAAACCGGATTAAAAAAAAGGTAATTGTCAAGCTCCATTTTTTCCCTTTTCTTGTATTTTATAGTGCAGCAAATAGAGGGGAGGCAGCAAGGACACCTCTATGAAGGTACAACTGTCTCCTAATTGACCTTTGCCCCATGCGGTGAACAGGTACTTTGTGAACAAAGCACAGCAACACGTTTTGCATACCTTTAATGCATTACTGCCTGAAGGGCCTATCATGCAAGGTTAAAGAACAGCCTTTAATGGTTGGTTTCAAATTAAATAAGCTTTAGTTATAACCGAAGGAATATGCTCTACTATACTGTTTGTCAAGAGCTATTGTTTAAAATCCTGTTGGTGAGACAGACTGGCTAAGCTTGTATTTTTCCTTTTCCTGATTTGTAGATATGGACATTTAAGAACCTCTTTTTTCTATAAATTGTATTTTTAATGGAAATCTCCATTACTCTGTTTGGCTTGGCAGGTACAAAATCAACAGAAGAATTACATTTCAATGGCAAAACCCCACAATCCTCAGGCAAATGATTTGTCCAAATTTAATAGAGAGTACTTAGGACGTATTGTTTGATATAAATACTAGTTCTAATAAAACGGTGCCTAAGGAACCGTTCCTCAGCTTGTAATACCCTATTTATGTTGGCCAGTACATTTTAACTTTTCAAGTATTTGTGGAAAACATAGCAGAAAATATATGCTTTGGCCTGAGAGAAACTGAAACATGGTATTAACTCCAAATAATGTTTTAGAGATACACAATGTCTTATGAATTATGAACAGAGACTTAAATTTATGAAATAAGAGAGAACAGAAGGCATAGATCTCAAATAATATATATATGTATATAATATTTATGTATTTACTCTATAATGATATGACAATCAAAACCGGGGAATTACAGAATAAAATTGCAATTGCAAAAGGAGAGAAAAACAAGTGGCTTTTGATTAGTGATCCCTATTTTACTACGTATATTTTCCTGTCGGATGTAGATGTTAAATTCCTAATGTGTCGTCTTTTTGTACCCTCTTACAACTTTTACCAGAATATTTCTAATGCTTTCTTTTTTTCTTTAGGCCTTAGTCAGACGGGCGTTTTTAGCCGCGATTTGCGCATGCGCATGCGTCCCCCGATTTTATAAAACCATTGCTTTGCAATGGTATCGGACACATGAGCGCTTTTTATGCGCTCGTCCGATAAATTATAGAACAGAAATCGCAGATCGCACCTATGTGCGATCTGCGATTCCTGTTCTCTTCTCTATATGCGCTCAATGGGGCCGGCGGCAGCAGCGCCGACCCCATTGAGAACATATAGAATACAAATCATTCTTCTCTGCCACAGCTGTAACAGCTGTGACAGAGAAGAACGATGTTTGCCCATTGAATTCAATGGAGCCGGCAATACAGCCGCCTCCATTGAAAGCAATGGGCTGCCGGCGAGCGCTGGATGAATTGTCGGGAAGGGCTTAAATATATAAGCCCTTCCCTGCAATTCATCCTAAAATGTGTTAAAATAAAAAAAAATTGTATACTCACCTTTCCGCTGCAGCCGGAGTTCTGCCGCGGCCGCTGTCAGTTCTCCTGAACTGCTTCTCGGCACTATTCAGCTGGCGGAGCTTTAAAATCCCCGCCTGCTGAATGATCTGCCTCTGATTGGTCACAGCCTGACCAATCAGAGGCAGGTTTCACTCACACACCCATTCATGAATTCATGAATGGGTGAGTGACTGCTGCCTCTCATTGGCTCAGCGGGAGCTACCCCTGATTGGTCCCGCTGAGCCAATGAGAGGCAGCAGTCACTCACCCATTCATGAATTCATGAATGGGTGTGTGAGTGAAACCTGCCTCTGATTGGTCAGGCTGTGACCAATCAGAGGCAACTCATTCAGCAGGCGGGGATTTTAAAGCCCCGCCGGCTGAATAGTGCCGAGAAGCAGTTCAGGAGAACTGACAGCGGCCGCGGCTGGACTCCGGCTGCAGCGGAAAGGTGAGTATACAATTTTTTTTTATTTTAACACATTTTAGGATGAATTGCAGGGAAGGGCTTATATATTTAAGCCCTTACCGACAATTCATCCCGGGCTCGCCCGCAGCGCATTGCTTTCAATGGAGCCGGCTGTATTGCCGGCTCCATTGAATGCAATGCGCTGGACAGCTCCGGCCCGTTTCTAATGAAACGCGGCTAGGAGCAGATTTTCGGGCGTTTTTTCGGCCGATTTTTCGGCGCTGGTCACGCGATTTGCGCATGCGCATCCGTCATGCGATGCGCAAATCGCGCGAAAAAACGCCCGTGTGACTAAGGCCTGAGAGATAGGTGATAGAAGAAATGTTACTGATAACTTTAGAACTTGCTATGGAGTTCTTTAAAGACAAGTAGGCCAGAATTTATACTGCTTTGTATAACGTACGAGCTATGAATAAGGACCATGTGGTTGGTAACATAACGTAGTTAAGGCCCATTTAGACCCAACGATTATCGCTCAAAAATCGCACAGTGCCATTTTTTGAGCGATAATCGTTGTGTGTAAATGCACTTTTCATTAAACCATCGCTAATTGTTGTCTTTCAGCGTGCTATTGTTATATACTATACTATGCTTGATACTATTGATTCAGCTGTATCCCGCTACCTGATGACCGGCAGTGTATGACGAACACAGCTGTTCAGCTCTATGCAGAAAAGAGCTGGATGCAGAAGACAAGCGGGGCAAACCTGCTTGTCTTCTGCTTCTTTTGCTGAGAGCCCTCGGTTGTATAACAGCCGGGTGCTCCGAATGAGGAACAGCTGGATGCAGAAGGCAAGCGGGGACACCCCGCTTGTCTTTTCATCCTCCGCTCAGAGCGCTCGGCTGTATAACAGCCGGGCGCTCCGAGCGGGGAACAGCTGGATTCAGAAGACAAGCAGGGACACGTTAGACCCATTATACAGGTCTTTAGAACATTGATTGGGAATTAAAAACCAAGCCAGAATCCATACACAGACAGCTGTTTCGTGGTGTTTGCCCCTCAACAGCGTGCAGTAGGATTCTGGGTTGGCTAGTGAGAGGCCTGTGACGTGGGTTGGGAGGGGTATCATCACCCCTTAAGGAGAGCACCTAGAAGGTGAGTGAGGAGACTTATAAGGCCATGCATGCTCATCTGGGAAATATATAATAAGGAAGATATTGTTACATGTTTCTTATTTGCATACATTTCCCAGAGTAGCATGGATGGTCTTATAAGTCTTCTCATTCACCTTGTAGGTGCTCTCCTTAAGGAGTGACGATACCCCTCCAGGCTGAAAAAAACATATGTCCATCCAGTTTGGCATATTACCACCCCAATATTGATTTTGAGGAAGGTTAAACCCCAACGAGGTAGAAGCCAATTTTCCTTAATTAGGGGGAAAAAAATCCTTTTTGACTCTAAGTCTAGCAATTGGAATAATCCCTGGATCACCGACCCTTCTGAAGTTATGAGTGATATAACACATAATATTGTAACACTCCAGAAAGGCATCCAGGCCCCTCTTAAACTCGTATTGAATTCACCATTATCATGTGCTCTGGCAGAGAGTTCCATAGTCTCACTGCTTTTACCGTAAAGAACCCCTTTCTATGGTTTGAAACATGTTAGCGTTTTGTTTGCTATATTTTTCTGTCCTCATCGGCCTCTCCCGCCCGTGGCATGAAGACTGAAAGCTTCTCTCCCTGCTTGTGTATAGCAGGTGAGGAGAGGCTGGCACAGTCCATCCCCATGACTCGGAGCTCAGCTTCAAAGTGTTTTTATTCTGAAACATTGCAAAGTTTTAGAATAAAACACCATGGGGGCAACAGACATCCCTTGTTCCAAGTTCATGCCGCTCGTGGTTTGGGCATCACGAACCTTATGACAAAATCTCATTAAGGAATGCTCATATTTGCGTTTCTTGGAGTATAGTTCCATTGGTAGATCCCATTCATTTCTATGGTCTTGAGACTGTTGTGAAATATTTCAAGTGAGCTTTGGGAAAGATCACTGCTAGAGATGAGCGAACGTACTCGGTAAGGCCGATTTCGCAATCGAGCACTGCGATTTTCGAGTACTTCACTACTCGGGTGAAAAGATTCGGGGGTCGCCAGGGGGCGGGGCGTGGCGTGGTGGAGCGGGGGGTAGCAGCGCGGAACAGGTGGGAGCTCTCTCTCTCTCCCTCTCCCCCCCACTCCCCTCTGCAACCCCCCGCTCACCCACAGCGCCCCCGAGTACTTTTCACCCGAGTAGTGAAGTACTCGAAAATCACGGTGCTCGATTGCGAAATCGGCCTTACCGAGTACGTTCGCTCATCTTTAATCCCTGCCTATTAGTTGGTTATCCACTACTTTTTTTTAACGTGATTTGACTAATTTTCAACTCATCGACTGAGATTCGCTGTGTAACTGATCAGAAGTGGACAACATTTTCAGTTTATATTAATCACTGCCATCGTTATATTAGTCTGGCGTGCTAAAATATGTTTTGTTAGACAAAGCCTATTGTGGATATTGCTACGTGTAAACAGGAACATTTTTCACTTATTGTCATAAGACTAAATAGCCTCCCAATGTCAAAATATCTAAAAGTTGTATGCAAACAGTCTTCACACAAGCATTCAATATAATGAAAATAATTACATTCCAAATTGGACCGAAATCACATAATGTAAGACCAGGCTAAGACGGCCATTGGGAAAAAGTAATTTACAAATTGTAATAATATTGCTATCATGACCGCCTAGCTGTACTCAGCCTAATAAGAAGACTTGTTTGAATTTTACGTGTTTATGGCTCAGATTGGTTTAAATAGCATTACTGTGAAGCAAAGCCGGTTTTGTGACAATCCATTCCTTCTATGGTAGTGCTTTTCAATTCCTAAAGCAGAAGGTCTCAGCCCCAGAAGTCTAAACCTGTTATTGCACTGTTTTTATGTCGGGGTGATAGCATAATAGCTTTCGTGACCTTTGAACTCACCCGTAACAACTTTAGCTATAACGTATATATGTGTATTGATTTCCGAACACTACAGTGCCTGACATAAAAGAATTCTACACACTTCATGCTTCTACATATCTTCAAAATTGGCCTCCAATATCTATGAAAAGAACACAAATATATTCAGTACTATGCATAAATGTGGAGTCACACTCTGTTATTCTAAAAATTAGCTAGAAGTTGTAGACAGTTTTATAATATATAGAAGAAACAAGGCGATAATGAATACTTCTAGAGTAAATACATCAGAAAATATGGGGGCAGTTTGTATGATATATCCATAAATGTATTATACTAATTTATTTCAGTATGTTTTTTACCTCAAGTATTGACAATGTAGTGTACAGAAGTTAATGCGCACATGGGTTCTGGGAGTTTCTGGATGGTCTATGTAGTCTTCTGTTTCTGTGTCTTTCCACTGTCTTCTATGTGTATGAATATGATGCGTATTGCACCTTTGCAGCACTGAATGGGTTACTGTCTGGGTTATGTCTGGGAAAGTATCTATTTGTATGTCATGTGACCTCATTATATATATATGTGGGTGCAGGGTGTGTGAGAAAAGGTCTTTTCTTTGGCTTTTTAGCTGTTTTCCTCGAATAGAGAAAAAGAGCCTGGCCTGTACTTAGATACCTTTAGTCTGAATACAAAAAGAGAGGGAAGAGGCTCAGCGGATATCTCATTAATGCCGCAAAACCCCTTCTTTTCCCTTTTCCACTCTTTTGATGGAGTACAAATGGAGTTTGTCCCCTGTGCGGTGTGAGGGGAGAAAGTTGCAAAGATCCGTGAGAGTGGACTGGTAGAGTGTTGGTGGACTTTCCTAAGAGTCAGTGTCTGGGACCAGGGAACTACAGATAACTAGACCTGTGTAAGTCATCCTGTGTCTCCCATGTTTACTCCCTGTCGCTTCACGTGTTCTGAACCCTCACTATTTTGCCAGTGGATGTAAAGAGGACTGTTGTGAATGGTTTATTCAAGTTTCTCAGTAAATGGCTTCACCGACTGTTCCTGGTTTGGCCTTTTGAATTCTACCCCGTGTGTGGACTCTTATTTATTCCCTTAGAGATCACTGCCGAGGAAGGAACGGTGGCGTCACGAGTGACAAGAAGGACTAAGGTAATCCACTCATGGGTTTCCCTATTTAATATAGTCCGCCCGCGCCCCTTGGACGTGTCCCTGGTTACTAGGCTGGGGCCCGCTCCTCGGACGCTGCAACAATACAAGCTGTTTTAGAAAAGAAGACCAAAGTTAAGCAGTCGCTATGTACGAAGATACATCCCTATGTTGCTGATTCTGAGGCACCCCAAATGATAATACAAATTATTGAAGCATGACCCTATTAGTGGGAAGGATCTCACACAAACAATTCAATCTGGCAAACTCAAAATGTAGTTTTGCATTATTGTCAATATTTTAGAATAACAACTTTAATTTAGTTAAAGTAACTGTACATTAGGAAGCCCAAAATATCAACTTTCAACTACAAAGCAAGACACCCTCATAATTTGGTTCTTTTTAACAAACCTTTTGTTAAGTTTGTGTGTCTGGGACCCGTGGTTCCACAGGTTTACTTGTGCACACCTGCACAGATAGGGGTTAATTGAGCTGGCTGGGTTTTGAGTGAACCGAAATAGTCAAATTGTATTTCGGGTTGAATTTTGCTAAAACCTTGGATTGGTGCAAACGTGAACCTTGAGCAGTTCCTCTTGGCTGAACCCACTAAAATGGTGTCTGCCACATGACAGAAAGGAGAAAGGATAACATGATTTCAGGGTAGCCCATAATGCCTTGCCAACAGCTCTCCCAGCTAATCAAGAGGCAGTCGTACCTGGACTGTGCCCTTTTCCTGGCAGAAACCCTGAACCCAGACTTCATGGACCTCTGGGGCAGCAGATTGGAACATTCACAATAACTGTCCCAGTTTTGCCACGAGCATAGTATCTTGTCCCCCCTCTAGTGTAGCATCAGAGAGGGTCTTTAATGCAGAAGCGGCGTTGTCCCCCCTTAATGAACAAGATTCCCATAAAAGTTTGGAAAAACTCACATTTGTGAAAATTAATCAATTGGCAAGGATTTTAAAACCCCGGTGCGTGATGCCACTGATTAGATTTACCATTCCTTCTATCGAGTCCCTACTACTACCAACCCCATCCCCCTTATTGACTTGCTGCTACCATCAGTCCAGACACCTTCTCTTAAAAAACATGTGCGCCTATACCTATTTTTTCCCTTTGTTTACCCTGTACATACGCCCTCCTAAAAGGTTGTTAAAATTTTTGGATTGGCTGCATCGGATAAAAACTTTATACCACCAAAGTTAGCATTTCTTTTCAATAAAAGGGAAGAAAAATGTCTCACTAAGACTCTTGTTTATAGACTTTAGCCTCCTGGAAATTTGCTCCACCCCTTCTCTTTACTGCTGTTTTTCATACATCCACATAAGACTTGTGCTTAGTTCTCCACGATGTTTGGAACAACCTGCCTGCCAAGTGCCTTCAAAAACTGTGTGCAAGTGTATCTAGAAGAAGGGATGCTGCTTTGAAGGCAAAGGTCACACGAAATATTGATTTGATTTAGATTTCTCTTTTGTTCATTCGCATTGTATTTTGTAAATTGACAAAAATAAACTATTAGCATTCATACTTTGGAGCATTTTTCATACCTGCCTAAAACTTTTGCCCTGTACTATACCTGATTTTCCAATGTTGCTGTTAATTACATTTACTACTGTATGTTGTACTGTGATTGGTATGTTTTATTGAGAGTATGCATCACCTTGCATGGTAATGGTAATGAACATTTAAATGGGTATCTCCAGTGTAATCAGTGCATAATGCATTTTCTGTGCTCCGTAGTGCACGGTACACCTAATTTAGCGCATAAATTGGTCAGCGGCATAACTTCTTAAAATGTATCACGAAACTGGTTTTACAAATAACTGTATTAGATGCTTTCATAAACAATACTTATATCATATATGATTTTGAAGCTGTAACCTACAGAGGTGCAGCACCTCTCTTATGCACCCCTACTGCACAGTACAGGTAGATTAGGCATGCAGAGTTGTTGCAGTTGTGTGTATAGAGATCTGGAATGCAGCTCTATCAGAACTAGAGTGGAGAACTAAAGCAATGAGAGAAGTTATAGCCTTCTAGTCACAGTGCAGAGCATTAGCAGCTGAGTGTCAGAGTTGCTGGATATCAAAAGCACTGGTAGTAAGTGAAGCCTAAAGGAGCCCATGAGCGAACAAGTAACAGTGCAACTAAAGTACACAGGCAAGTTGCATTGCCAAAACAGACATTTCCAGAAAAGGGCACCTGGAGAATGCAGAGGCTAAACTCTCGCAGCGCCAGACTCTTCCCCCTCCATTCCATCCTGAATGCGGCAGCCAGTCTCATCTTCCTGTCCAGCCGCTACTCGGATGCCTCTGCCCTGTGCTGGTCACTGCACTGGCTGCCTGTCAAATACAGAATTTAATTTAAACTCACCACTCTCATGTACAAAGTTCTCCACTGCACAGCACCACCCTGCTACATTGCCTCCCTCATCTCAATTCACCACCCAGTCTGCACTCTCCGCTCAGCTAATGAAATCAAATTAAGCGTCTCTTTAACTCTAACCTCTCATTCTCCCCTTCAAGACTTCTCCAGAGCAGCACCAATCCTCTCGAACGTGATACCCAAACTATCCGGGCAATCCCTAACACACAAAAATTCAAGCGTGCTCTAAAAATGCACCTCTTCAGGGAGGCATACCACATCCCCTAAACCAAACCTCTCTGTACTCTGCATGATAACATGCTCCCTGACCTACTGACTGCAATCTCTGCTAGCCATAATCAACCACCCCCATCAGTCATACTGATTCAGCCACTATACGGTTTAAGTCTGACCATTGTCTGTATATTGCATCCCTCACTCTCCACCATGCCATACCGTGCACATCTCCAGCCCTTTACCTTCTGTATCACCCCATTATCTGTAGTATGTAAGCTCGTTGGAGCAGGACCCTTACCCCTACTGTCTCCATCAACTGATCATGTAACCGTGGTTTTGTTTTTTATTCCCCTTGTCTTGTAAGCGCTGTGGAATATGTTTGCGCTATATAAATAAAGATTATTATTAAAGCGAGGTAGAAAGAATAACCTCCCAGAATATTTTTGTGAAATCCAAGTTACACAGTTGGACTGTTATGATATAGCCATAGGTTGAATCAAAGGAGCAGCTCTGTTGCAGAGACTGTTTACCAATTACAACTATTCCAATTCCTATTGTGAATATAAAAACTGTTCTGAAGATCTATAGACATTGCTTGCAAAGCCTGAGTTGTGATGTTGTCACTAGAGATAAGCGAGCATACTCGCTAAGGCAAACTACTCGAGCAAGTAGTGCCTTAGCCAAGTATCTCCCCGCTCGTCTCTAAAGATTCGGGTGCCGGCGGGGAAGAGCGGTGAGTTGCGGGAGTGAGCAGGTGGGAGAGGGTGGGAGAGAGTGAGAGAGAGATCACCCCTCCGTTCCTCCCGGCTCTCCCCCGCCGCTCCCCGCCCCCCCACCGGCACCTGAATCTTTAGAGACGAGCGGGCAGGTACTCGCATAAGGCACTACTCGCTCGAGTAGTTTGCCTTAGTGAGTATGCTCGCTCATTTCTAGTTGTCAGTTTATTTCCCACCTTCTCTTTAGTAGGAAAACATTGAATTGCAACCCATTTTTTTGTTTCCTGTCTACCTACACTTTACAAAGCATCATGTGAGAATAGTAAGTTGTCATTCTGACACAGCAAACATGTTTGGTTATCTATTACAACTTGTGAAAATAAAACATTTAGAACTAAAAATACATATTATTGATAAAAATATAATTTTTTATTTTCACGGCTTAATGCTAAAAAAAATTCTACAAAACACCTTTGTTTAGTGGAGAGTAGTGGGTGGTACTATTGGTGCTCAAAAGATCTATTCTTCAACAACAGATTTGCTCATGGCCACCATTGCTCAATTCGCTTAGGAAACAAATATATTTAGTGTAACAGTGGCGGTCGTATAGTGAAGTAATGTCACAAATGGATAGACACAAATAGTGGTCTCTCTTTAATACTGGATGCGTGTATGGTACATTGCGGGGGTTGGTGCTAATATTGGTTTTCCTACAACTCAAAATTGCTCCACAACCACTCTGTCCTCCTTAGTTGCTGCTGACCTGGATATGTGCCTGCTGCAGCCAATCACTGCCTATAGAAGGTCCCTGCTGTGGCCAATGATTAGCTGCAGCAGGCACATTGCCAGGTCAGCAGCAATCAGGAAGGACAGAGTGGTTGTGGGGCAATTTTACGTCTTGGGAAAACCCCTTTAAGACAGAAGAGAGGAAGGAAGTATATATTCTGTGTATTGTTGCCTTTCATATGTATTCATATGTATGTATTGTTGTTTCTTCATGTTTATGGAAATTTTAAAGGGGCGCTCTGATATATATATTTTTTTCATTCGTTATGTAACTATCCCCCTGTATATTCAAGTAAGGTAGTGTTACATTGGTTAGTTATTACTTTCTATCTGAAACTCCTGGCCTCCTTCTCCTGTGATCTCAGTTCTGACCTGCTCAGATTTTCTTGGCGTTATGCTGTCTGAAACTAGTCAATATCTCATTCTGTGTGATGCTGTTACATTGGCCCTACCACAGAAACCGCCTAGAGTGGGACACAGACACCACTATCACAGTTTGTAATAATGATCACACAGCTCCTGTCACACAGCTATAATAGAGCAGATTACAGCTCATCCTCTTGACTGTATGCTTATTATCTATAGCTTATTTAGATGAATATAGAAGGTAATGATAATTAAACTGTCCTTCCAGCAGGCAGAAACGGTATTGCCTCTAGCTAATGCTGTGCTTATCTATCAGGAGATAGAATTGAAAGTAAAAATAAAAAATCTCACTCAAGATGGTGCCTGATGATCATCAGATGGGGCTGCACTTCATGGAAGTGGCTGTATTACAGAGAGGAGACCTCCCGAGTCTGAAAGGCAATGAGGTGAGGGCTGCAGAGGTGGAAAAATGTGTTTTTGACAGAGTGAAACCCTGTTCTGTCAAAATGCTCTCTACATCCCTAGAATAATTCCTGGGTGGGTTTATTCTTCAAAACTGCGTTACTTCTTGCAGGGTTTTCAATCTAAACATCCACAAACCACCCCAGAAAAATCTGCACTCCAAAAGCCAATTGCCACCCTTTCCATTCTGAGCTTTTATGTACACCCAAAAACCTCATATCAGGTATTGCCATACTTGGAAGAAATTATTGGGTGCCTTTTCCCATATCACCCTTTGTGGAGTTTTGCAACCGAATCCTAATAAATTCCGTAAAACACATTTGAGGTCAAAATGTCCACTAAACTCCTAGATGAATGCTTTAAGGGGTGTTTCTTAAGTTTTGCCACCTCGAGGCCTCTGAAAACTTGAAATGGTGCCTGAAAAACATAATAGTAAAAGGTGGCCCCCAAATGTTAAAAGTATTTCTTCATTCCTGAGGCCCGTCTTTGAGTCACGTAGCACAACTACTATGGCCACAGATGGCATATTTAAAAAAAAAAAATCACGCAACCAAGGTAATAAATATCCAGTTTCGTTTCTTTTTTTGACACCTGCCGTATTGCAAAAAAAAAAAAGAATTAAAATTGAATATCTATAAAAAAATTAAATTTTTACATTTCCCTTCAGCTCTGTTTAATTCCTTTGAAAAGCTCAAAGGCTTAGCAAACGTACGGAGTGTTGTTTTGAGAACATTGACAGATGCTGTTTTTGAATTGTTTATTTGTGGGAGGTTTTACTAGAAGTGAATTAGGCCTTATAAATTGTAAGTTTTAGATATTAGTAAAATTGCTATTGAATTTATAAGCCTTATTATATTCTAAAAAAAACTACACATTAGATGCAAAAAAATATGCCTACATACAGAAGACATATGGCAAACCTCATTTATTAATTTGTATGGTATCATTTTCCATTTTAGTAGCAAAGGATTTCAAATTTTGAAAACTGCTATGTTTCGGCAAATTTCAGATTTTTGTTATAATTGAACCCAATACATATCAACCAAAATCTAAGGGTGCATTCAGACGAGTGTGGTTTACACGCTGCTACAACAACGTGTAAACCACACTTCTATAGCACCCAATAGGTTGCTATAGAAGCGCTCACATGGAGGTTTTTTACCAGCGCAGAATCTGATCTGATAAAAAAGATAGGACAGTGCGTGCCGACTAGCCTGTCAGATCCGTGCTGAGACGCTGTCCATGGTGCTGACCACAGACTCCTATGGGAGCCACGGCAGCACTCGTCTCGCAGCACGGACATGTGAACGGGCTGCTCTGTGGAGCACAGAGCAGCTCGTTCACCGCAGGATTCCTGCATGTTAGCAGCGTGGTTTACATGTTGCTATAGCAGCGTGTGAACCACACTTGTCTGAATGCACCCTAACTCCGAAATAAAGTACAATCTCAGAATCACTTAGACAACGAAAAGCTTCTAAGGTTATTACAACATAAAATGACCCATGCAAGGTCTGAACAATGGGGCTGTTTCTTTACATTCAAACTAGGCAGCATCTTTAAGGGGTTAAAGGGGTTATGCCTTGAAAAACATTTACACCTAGGTGATAAATGTATGATCACTGGTGGCTCCACAACCCTCAGTCTCATAGGCATTACATGGAGCTGCAGGGCACATGCATGACCACAGATTAATTCTATCTACTCTGGAATAAGGCTCGGACCTCTCTCATTCTAGCTACTATTGGGAATACAAGCAATGGGGCCCACATTTATCTCCAGCAGTTAAAGGCAAAGCAGTTGCCTGTACGAACACCGACTGATGGTGTAAAAAATTGATCAGTGCCCCTTTTTAAGGACTATATGTCAGATGAGGATTGCCTGAATAAATGGCTGCATGAAAAATCGTTTACTACTTATGATTTTTTTTGCGGCCGTTCATTTTCGTGTTTGTTGGCAGCACATCCTCAAGGAGATCTGATCAGCTGATAAACAGGTGTTTGCTCATTTGTCAACTGATTGTAGACATATTAATATGGAGCAATACTCAGGAAGAAGCATTTATATGAAGATTTGTTCTACAATCAGTGGCCCTATTGAGATGATGCTGCATTAGTTGAAAAGAGCTTTGCATTCAAGGCATCCCAGAAATATTGATAAACTGAAACACATTTTCAGGGGATAATGGTTGAAAATTCCTCAACATTGCGCAAATTTTATTTGCAGGTACAGGAACATTTGGTGAAGGTCATCGCTGTGAAGGGGTTTTACTGGTTATTTAATTCAAGGGTTCACTTGTTTTCTCACCCTACACTGTGGATGTTTACTCAACATGCTTAATAGAACACATGAACTGTACAATTGTTATACAACCATATATATACAGCTATTTAGCTGTGTCCAAAAATCAGTCAAAAATCGCGACCATCTGAAACATTGGATTCCAATGCATTCATTCAGATGAGTGATTTTTGGGCGCATAAAAAAATTGCTCTGGCAAAAATAGCACATCCGCAATCGTTTTCGGTAGCCAATTTTATACATCTTGACCTATCTTTGGCAGAGATACGCTGGAAGCTCCCATAGACTCCTATGGGAGCTAAAAAAAAAGGGAGGAGGAGGTAGTTTACCTGTGTCCAATGCTGGGCAAAGAAGACAGCTGGCTCTATTTAACTATTAGTAGTCATTCTGAGGATTTCTGCCGATCAAGGGATTTACATGCTGCAGAGAATTTTTTTGTCCTAAGGCCTTTTTCACACGAACGTATCCGTTTTTACATTTGGCCGTAAACGCTGCAACATCGCTCTAATGAAGAATAGCCGTGATCAAGCCCCAGTCTAAATTAGCATATTCTCGGTCTTTCACACGGTGGCTACAGTGTGGAAATCTCTCAATCAGGTTAAATCCCTCCCCCTTACTTTTTTTCAGCTCCCATAAGAGTCTATGGGATCTTCTAGTGTATCAAGGCCAAAGATAGGGCAAGATTTATCTTTGGACACAGTGTATAAAAAATATAATTTTTTACACAGCCAAAAATCGCTCATCTGGATGGAATGCATTGGAATCCAATGTTTCAGATGGTCGCGATTCTTGCCCGATTTTTGGGCACAGCTATACAGTCATATGAATAAGGCCTTAGATTGTGTTTGTCATTTGTGAATGAAATAACAATTAGACCACATCATATTAGTAATCAATGCAAACATTCAGGTAACTTCAAAGAGTTCTCAGGAGTTTAGTGCACCAAATTTATTATGAGGCGTATGCCTCTAAAACAGGTTGTGCCACAATTACAAGTTATCCCCTATCCACAGGATAGAGATAATGTAAGGACTGGCGGTTCGCGGGTCCGTCGTGCCCGCACCGCCGGTCCTGTCACACGTGCTGCTGTTGTGCGGCGCAGGGGGGCCCCGGTCCTCGTCACCTCCCCTGGCCGCCGGGCTCCGCCTCGCCGCCAGGTTGCCAGGGACGCGGTGGGTGTTGCGTCGCGTCCTAGGTATCTTGGACGCGATGAGGTATCTTGGCAACCAAACATGTGTCTCCTGTCCTGCCTCCTGCTACACCAGCGTACCTTGTATTTCTGACTCCTGATACTGACCCTCTGCCTTTTGACCTGACGTTGCTTTTGCCTGACCCTCTTGTACCGCGTACCCTCTCGTTGCTCACCCGGATTGTCTGACTCTCCTTGCTGTTGTTTGTTCCAGTGTCTGTCTGTTTGTTAGTCCCAGTGTTCCCCTTCCTTAGTGAGTGTAGGGACCGTCGCCCAGTTGTCGCCCTGGGGCTTAGCCCAGGGGGGCATGTAGGAAGGGACAGGGGTTGCGGGTATTTTCAGGGACCTCCAGTTTCCCGGACCCTGCGTCCTGACAGTAACACTGGCCGAACGGAAGTCGGATCCCTACATCCGACCAGCAACCTTGAACCCCGCTTTGGAGGCTGTGGCGGCCTTAGCCAACCAGGTACAGGTTCTGACGGACTTGATCCAGGACCAGACTGCTCGCCTGCAGCATCAGGAGCAGCGAGGGGCTTCTAATATGATGCAGCTCCCTGCCACTCCTGGTACGGTTTCTGAACCCCGAGCAACACCTCCTGACTTCTTTTCCGGGGAGAGAAGTCAGTTTTTTGTGTTCAGAGAAGGCTGCAAGCTTTATTTTGACCTCCGACCCCACACCTCTGGCACAGAATACCAGAAGGTGGGTTTCGTGATAACTCGCCCGAGGGGAGAACCCCAAAATTGGGCCTTCTCCTTATCAGCTGACTCCCCCACCCGGCAGTCACTAGACGCCTTTTTTTCTGCTTTGGGCCAGCTGTATGACGAACCTGACCGTGCTGCCCTTGCAGTCTCTAAACTCCTGGCCTTGCGACAGGGGCTGAAGGTGGCTGAGGACTATTGTTCACAATTTCGTCAACACTGCACTGCGTGAGTCTGGGTGGAATGACGTGGCCTTGAAGGATCTGTTTTTGACCGGTCTGTTGGAGGGCCTCAAGGACCTCTTGGTGGCGCACCCGGAGCCTAGAACTTTGGAGCAAGCCATGTCTCTGGCCATCCGGGCTGACCGATGCTTGAGGGCCAGACGCTCGACTCGGACCAGCCCTGTCCATATGTCTACATCCTCGGTGATTCCGACCTTAACCCCTCCCTCCACAGAACCCATAGAGCTGGGAACCATGACCCCAAAGCAACGTCGGGAATATCGTCTCAGGATGAACCTCTGTCTACTGTGGGGAGCCAGGTCATCGTATTGGGACCTGCGAGAAAAAGCCGCGGTCAGGAAAACTTCCACTCCTAGGCAGTTGTCGGGAGGACTGTCTAGGAGCTAAGGTACTCCCTGTAAGGTCTAAAATGTTGCTGCCCTGCACCTTAGAATTCCGGTCTCTCTACCGTGCTGGGCAAGTGTTTCTTGATTCTGGAGCTGCTGCTAATTTTGTTAATTTCGATTTTGTTGCTAAACTGTCTGAGTATTGTTTCCATGTATACCCCCCTATCCTGGTCTCTGGTGTCGACTCTACTCCCTTGCAGGCTGGTCTTGTAAATCTGGTTACCCCGGAGCTACAGTTCACTATTGGGGCCTTACATACGGAGTCCTGTACATTTTTTGTTATGAAGAACCTGTCTGTAGATGTTGTGCTGGGGCTACCCTGGCTAAGGGAGCACAACCCTGTAATTAACTGGGACACGTTGGAACTGGTCAAGTGGGGTTCTGGCTGTGACAGCCACGTGTGCCCAGTGGGGGTGGGTGTCTCCACCTGCGAGGGTGTTGAACTACCTGACTACCTCTCCGAGTTTGCGGACGTCTTTTCTAAACAGCTATCAGAAGCCTTACCTCCCCATAGAGAATGGGATTGTAAGATAGAGTTCATTCCAGGGGCCAAACTTCCTAAAGGTCACATCTATAATGTTACGGTTCCGGAGAGGGAGTCTATGAAGGAGTATATCCAGGATAGTTTGTCCCGGGGGCACATCCGGCCCTCCGAGTCTCCAGTAGGGGCTGGTTTCTTTGTGGAGAAAAAGGATGGGGGTCTCAGACCCTGTATTGATTACAGGGAGTTAAACAAAATCACTGTCAGGAACCAGTATGCCCTTCCGCTCATCCCTGACCTCCTCAACCAGGTCACTGGTGCCCAGTGGTTCTCTAAACTCGACCTAAGGGGAGCTTACAACCTCATTCATATTCAGGAGGGGGATGAGTGGAAGACAGCATTCAATACGCCCCTCGGTCACTTTGAGTACCTGGTCATGCCTTTTGGGTTGTGTAACGCCCCTGCTATATTTCAAGGGTTCATGAACTCAGTTTTTCAGGACATCATGGGGGTGTTCGTCGTAGTGTATCTAGATGATATTCTGATCTTTTCCTCCGACTGGGAGACACACCAGGTACATGTTCAAACGGTCCTGACTCGACTCAGGGCTAACCAACTGTTTGCTAAGCTTGAAAAATGTGTTTTTGGGGTGCAGAAGATAACCTTTTTAGGGTATATCATTACTCCATGGGATATCCAGATGGATCCGGGGAAGGTGAAAGCCATCACAGAGTGGGCCCAACCAGTCACTCTAAAGGCCCTCCAGCGCTTCTTGGGCTTCGCTAATTATTACCGGAAGTTCATTAAGAACTTTTCTGTGGTGGCTAAACCCTTAACGGATCTCACCAGGAAAGGGGCAGAGGTCAGTACCTGGTCTCCAGATGCACTGGCGGCCTTTGCTACCCTGAAAGCTGCCTTTTCCTCCGCACCCGTTCTTGTCCAACCAGACCTGTCGTGCCCGTTTGTGGTGGAGGTGGATGCCTCTGAGTTTGGAGTAGGGGCGGTACTTTCTCAGGGGCCATCTACACTCACAAATCTTAGACCGTGCGCTTACTTTTCTAGAAAATTTTCCCCTACTGAACAAAATTATGATATAGGCAATCGTGAGTAACTTGCTATAAAATGGGTGTTCGAGGAGTGGAGGCATTTTTTGGAGGGAGCACGCCATCAGATCATGGTACTCACAGACCATAAGAACCTTATATATTTAGATTCTGCTAAAAGGTTGAATGCTCGACAAGCTCGTTGGGCTCTTTTCTTTTTTCGTTTTAATTTTCTGGTTACTTACCGACCCGGTTCAAAGAATGTTAAGGCAGATGCCCTATCTAGGAGTTTTGGTATTCCGGAACCTCCCGAGTCGGAGCCTGAAACTATCCTTTCCCCTGGGGTGGTTTTCGCAGCTGTCTCCTCTGACCTCTCGCCGCTAATTCAGGCTGCGCAACAATCAGCTCCTGAAGCACTTCCAGAAGGCAAACTCTTTGTTCCCTTACCATTAAGGTTGAAGGTGCTAGAAGAGATGCATGCCTTGGTCCTTGCGGGGCACCCCGGTATCCGGGGAACTCAGGAATTACTTTCCAGAACTTATTGGTGGCCTCATATAAGTAGGGATGCTCGGGTGTTTGTCACTGCTTGTCCGGTGTGCACCAGGGGGAAGAGTGTCAGGAGACGTCCTGAGGGGCCTCTTCTTCCCTTGCCCATTCCGTCCAGGCCCTGGACACACCTGTCCATGGACTTCATCAAAGATTTGCCGCCGTCACAGGGGAATACGGTCATTTGGGTCATTGTAGATCGGTTCTCCAAAATGGCACATTTCGTTCCTCTGAGCAAGTTACCAAACGCCAACCTGTTATCTGACATGTTTATTAAGGAGGTGGTGCGGTTGCATGGGGTTCCTGAGGACGTGGTCTCAGATAGAGGTGTACAGTTTGTCGCTCGCTTCTGGCGAGCTTTCTGCAGGAAATTGAATATTAGTTTGTCCTTTTCGTCTGCTTTTCATCCCAAGTTGAATGGGCAAACTGAGAGGATGAATCAAGAATTAATCCAATACCTGCGACTGTTCGTTTCTGACAATCAACATTTGTGGGTTAACTTCCTACCTCTCGCCGAGTTTGCCATTAACAACCATGTAAATTCGTCTTCTCATGTGTCGCCGTTCTTTTGTAATTATGGTTTCCATCCTCTATTTTCTTTTTCTGCTCCCTCAGTTTCTGACACGCCGTCCGTGGACTCTGCCATTATTGAAGTGTGCACAGTTTGGGCCCAGGTTCGTAAGAACCTTCAGGGTTCCCAGGATAAATTTCTTGGTCAAGCAAATAAAAGACGCACGATCTCTGCACCATTCGTGGTTGGGGAGCAGGTATTGCTGGCCTCAAAAAATTTGAGACTCAAGGTTCCATCCCTAAAGCTGGCTCCCCGCTTTGTTGGTCCGTTCACCATCTCCCAGGTAATCAATCCTGTTTCGTACAGACTATCTCTTCCGCAGTCGTGGAAGATTCATGACGTCTTCCACAAGGGGCTGCTGAAGAAATATGTAACCCCAGTTCTGCCCGCCCAGAGCCCGCCCTCTCCTACTCTTGTACAGGGGGAACTGGAGTATGAGGTAGAGCGTTTGATTGATGCTCGGCGTGTGAGAGGTATTTTGCAATATCTTGTACATTGGAAGGGTTTTGGCCCTGAGGACCGTACATGGATTCCTGCCCGGGACGTACATGCACCCCTATTGGTTCGATGGTTCCACAGAGCCTTTACCCTCAAGCCTGCTCCGGACCGTGGGGGTCCCGTGTCCCCCCGTAGAAGGGGGGGGGGGTACTGTAAGGACTGGTGGTTCGTGGGTCCGTCGTGCCCGCACCGCCGATTCTGTCACACGTGCGGCTGCTGTGCGGCGCAGGGGGGCCCCGGTCCTCGTCACCTCCCCTGGCCGCCGGGCTCCGCCTCGCCGCCGGGTTGCCAGGGACGCGGTGGGTGTTGCCCCGCGTCGCGTCCTAGGTATCTTGGCAACGAAACATGTGTCTCCTGTCCTGCCTCCTGCAGGGCTGGGGGCGGGTTCCCCAGTGCTGCTGGGTGCACTCAGCTGCTGTCAGGCTCCCCGCCCCAATCAGCTGCTGGGGTGGGAGCTCTGACAGCATTTAAACCTGCTGGTGTCTGCAGACCAGTGCCAGTGTTAGTTTTGGATTTCCTGCTACACCAGCGTACCTTGTATTTCTGACTCCTGATACTGACCCTCTGCCTTTTGACCTGACGTTGCTTTTGCCTGACCCTCTTGTACCGCGTACCCTCTCGTTGCTGACCCGGATTGTCTGACTCTCCTTGCTGTTGTTTGTTCCAGTGTCTGTCTGTTTGTTAGTCCCAGTGTTCCCCTTCCTTAGTGAGTGTAGGGACCGTTGCCCAGTTGTCGCCCTGGGGCTTATCCCAGGGGGGCAAGTAGGAAGGGACAGGGGTTGCGGGTATTTTCAGGGACCTCCAGTTTCCCGGAACCCCGCGTCCTGACAGATAACTTGCTGATTGGTGGGGGGCTCACTGCTGATACCCCCACTGATCTCGAGAATGGAGATCCCATGTCCCTCATCCTCCTCACTGTGCGTTTACTGCACCCCCCCCATAGTGAGAGACTAAATGGAATGCTGGTCATGCAAGCGTACTAGCACTGTATTCACTTTCAATGGGACTGCGGAAATAGCTGGGCGGCACACGCTTAGCTATTTCTGTCAGCCCCATTGAAATGAATAGAGCGCTGACTGCACATGCTTGGACAGCGCTCCATTCACAGTGATGACACCTCAGGGGGAAAGGTGACCCCTGCAATGACAGGCAGAGCGGGAAACAGGACCTCCGTTCTCAAGATCGTCAAGGGTCCCAGAGGTGAGACCCCGACCGATCAGCGGGTTATTCACTATGCTGTGGATAGTGGCTAACTTGTCATTGTGGTACAACACCTCTGAGCATGTCTGGCCTGTTTGTGTGCTACAATGTAAAATCTACATCAGCTATTAGCTGGGCACATTTCCACTATAATTTATAAATTATAGTAAATCCTATAGCCAATTGGGCCCATGTTCCCTTTTTGTTAAGCCCAACCCACTTTTTAGGAAAATGTCAAATGGGGCATAAAAGGTCAAAAATTGGCAACTTTTTTACACGAGAATTTTGGCTCAAGTAGTTAACAATAAATTACTCCAATATGTTCTTGTGATATGTTATTTTCTATGTGATTTCACCTTGGTTTAACTGCTTAAGGACCAAGCATTGTAAATTTATGGTGCTTTATCCTGGGCTTTAATCCTGCCTGATTCCAGAAATATGGCCAGGTCGGGTACTCAGCTGTTAGGAGAAGGGAAAAGGGGTCTTTTTAATCGCTTCTTCCTTCTCGTTTCAAGGGTACATAGCACTCAATGAATGCTATGTACTAAGAAGTGAAAGTGAAAGTATAACGTCCACTATGGGAGTCGGTGATCACGTGATCGCCGATGCCCCCCGGCAAGGCAGAGCTGCAGGGTCCTAGCAGACCCTGATTAGGTCTGCCAGTGACTATTATCACTACCGGGGATGTTTTTTCTTGTAACTGGGGCTCCTATATATGCCCAGCTACAGTGGAAAAGTGTGTAATAGAAAAAAACAAAAACATGGGAATGACCCCCAGAGGTCTTATATGACATAATGGGGGGTCATAGATGATTAAAAAACAGTTACAAAAAAAAGTAAGAAAAAAATTACAGAATAAAATAAAAAAATATACAGAAAAAAGATCTAAAGCCGACGGCAACCAAAACCGTGACCGTATGCGCTCTGTAATCCAAAACAATACATATTATATATCAAAATGTCCGAAACAAAATAAGGAACCCGTTCCCATACTTTATTTTAGTGTAAATATACTAATTTAAAAAAGGCAACTATAAATTTAAAAAAAAAATCCCCTTGCGATGAGATCGGGGAGCTGTGTGGGTATCATGGCAGCTGGGGGCCTTCTGAAAGGCCCCAGGGCTGTCTTAGTGGACTGCTTATCAAGTCATCCTTGTGGGGTGGCTTGATAGACTGCCTGCCTGATTGCAGTATGATGTAATGCTACGGCATTACATCATACTGCAGGAATGATCAAAGCATCACTAGTTGTGGGTCCTTAAGAGGACTAAAAAAGAAAGTAAAAATAAGATCAATAAAGTTTTATTAATTATAAATAAAAGTAATAAACGTTTAAATCACCCCAATTTTGCCATGTCTATAATAAAATAATCTAAATTATTAAACAAAAATACATATTTGGCATCGCTGCGTCCGTAAAAGTCCGATCTATCAAAGTAGCGCATTATTTACCCCGCACGATGAACGTCGTCCGAAAAAAAAGATAAAGAACGCCAGAAATGCACTTTTTTGGTCACCCTGTCTCCCAGAAAAAATGCAATAAAAAGCGATCAAAAATGGTACCAACGTAAAACTACAGGACGTCTTGAAAAAAAATTAGCCCTCTTACAACTATGTCGATGGAAAAATAAAAAGGTCATTGTGCGCAGAAGATGGCGGCAGAAATAATAAAAAAAATATTAAATGTCTTTGAAAAAGAAAATAGTACAGCAAAATAAAAATCTATACAAGTTTGGTATCGTAGTAATCGTACTGACCCATAGAATTAAGATATCAGGTCATTTTTGTTGCAGTTTGTGCGCCGTAGAAACCAGACGCACCGAAAGATGGCGGCATGTAGTTTTTTTTTCCCATTTGACTCCACTTAGAGTTTTTGAGTACCACTGAAAAATACAATGCGTCCCGCAAAAAGTAAGCCGTCATACAGCTACGTTGATTGTTAAATAAAAGAGTTATGATTTTTTAAAAGGGGGAAGGAAAAAATGAAAATGGAAAAAAAAATGGCTGCTTCCTTAAGTGGTTCAATAAACATTGTATTAAAAAATATAAATAAAAATAGCTACTCTTCAGACTTTGCAGTATGTTTTCTTATACTACGCCCCAATATATTAAAACTTTCCACTTGCCAGCGAGCATATCTTATAGATACTTTTTCTAAGACAGAATGAAAGATATTCTGTCTTGTATGAAGCTGTAAATGCCCCCCCCCCATAAAGGTGAATGGAGAGAGTATGAGAGCGACAAGCGTGCATGGCTGGTTCTCTAAGCCCATACACGTGTGTTCATCTTTTATTGCAGAGTAAGCAGATTATTGAAACTGTATATCAAAGTATTATTTTTGTGCTCATCATGTGATACTCATATTTCATAGACACGAGTTACTATATTAGATGGACTGGGAGATCAGAGAGTTTTTTCGCAGCACAAATAGATTCTATTTGCACTTGGATTTTACTGTAAATACAAGTCTGAACGGATTCCAAATGGGACCAGTCAGGTGACTGCAGAATGATGCAACCGGGGAATAAAAAATAAAAGCAAGTGGAATATAAACTCACTTTAAGCTCAGAATGTAGTTAATAACAAGCATGAGTTCCTTCATACCGCGTGTCGGCATAGTAAGCAGAAGTTACATACGAAACATTAACTACTTGAAGATTGTTTTAAATTTTCATCCCCGAGTTTCAATATCTATAACTTTTTTAGTTTTTCCAAGAACGTAGCCCTACAGGGACTTGTGTTTTGTGGGACAAGTTGTATTCTTTAGTGATATCATTTAACCCCTTCATGACGGGGCCCTTTTTCTTTTTTCCATTTTCGTTTTTTCCACCCACCCCCCCCCCCTTAAAAAAATCATAACTCCCTCATTTATCCATCGACGTTGCTTGTTTTTTTGCAGGACGAGTTGTATTTTTCAATGGTTGTATTTAATGTACCATATAATGTACTGAAAAACTTTTAAAAAATTCTAAGTGGAGTAAAATGAAAAAAAAAAACGACATTCCGCCATCTTTCAGTGCGTCTTGTTTCTACGGTGCACAAACTGCAACAACAACGACATGATAACTTTATTCTACGGGTCAGTACGATTGCTACGATAAAAAAACTTGTATAGTTTTTTTTTTACTATACTACTCTTTTTTTTCAAAGACATTTAATTTTTTTCAATTATTTTCTGCCGTCATCTTTTGCGCGCAATAACTTTTTCATTTTTCCGTCGACGTGGTTCAGCGATAGCTCAGTTTTTGCAGAATGTCCTGTAGTTTCCGCTAGCGCAAATTTGGAATACATACGACTTTTTGATCGCTTTTTATTGTTTTTTTTTTTCTGGGATACAGGGTGACTGAAAAAGTGCATTTCTGGTGTTCTCTATTTTTTTTTCAAACGATGTTCACTGTGCGGGGTAAATAATGCACTACTTTGATAGATCAGACTTTTACAAACGCGGCGATACCAAATATGTATTTTTATTTTATTATTTAGACTTTTTAATTATAGTTATGGCAAAAGGCGGGTGATTTAAACTTTTATTACTTTTTTTTTTTTACAATTAAAAAAACTTTATTGCTCTTTTTTTAACTTTACTTTTAAGTCCCCCTGGGGGACTACAATATGCTTTATCAATACTTTGATCCCTCCTGCAGTATGACGTAATGCTATATCATTACTTCATACTGCATTCTGACAGGCAGCCTATCAAGCCACCCCACGGCAGCCATTAGACCTGCACGGATCCCTCAATCTCAACATCGCTCGGGGGCTTTAAATGCCGCTATCAGAATTGACAGCGGCATTTATAGGGTTAATAGCCGCGATCGGCCTAACGGACGATCGCAGCTATTGCCCGTGGGTGTCAGCCGCGACCTCTCTGCATACATACCCAACGCTCCAGGACGTAAATGTACATCCTGGAGCGGGAAGGGGTTAATGTATCAGAAAATGTGTTCTATAACTTAAACAAAAATTATTGTAGTGAAATAGAATAAAAGCACAACTTCGTTGCTTCATTGTTTTTTGGGCTTTTTTTAATGGCATGCATAATACATAGAGATGAGCGAGCACCAAAATGCTCGGGTGCTCGTTACTCGAGACTAATTTTTCGCGATGCTCGAGGGTTCGTTTTGAGTAACGAACCCCATTGAAGTCAATGGGCGACTCGAGCACTTTTGTATATCGCCGATGCTCGCTAAGGTTTCCATTTGTGAAAATCGGGGCAATTCAAGAAAGTGATGGGAACGACACAGAAATGGATAGGGCAGGCGAGGGGCTACATGTTGGGCTGCATCTCAAGGTCCCAGGTCCCACTATTAAGCCACAATACCAGCAAAAGTGCCCCCCCCCTCCCAACAACTTTTACATCTGAAAAGCCCTCATTAGCAATGCATACCTTAGCTAAGCACCACACTACCTCCAACAAAGCACAATCACTGCCTGCATGACACTCCGCTGCCACTTCTCCTGGGTTACATGCTGCCAACCCCCCCCCCACGACCCAGTGTCCACAGCGCACACCAAACTGTCCCTGCCCAGCCTTCAGCTGCCCTCATGCCACGCCACCCTCATGTCTATTTATAAGTGCGTCTGCCACAGGAAAAGCAGGCATACACTGCAGAGGGTTGGCACGGCTAGGCAGTGACCCTCTTTAAAAGGGGCGGGGCGATAGCCCACAATGCTGTACAGAAGCAATGAGAAATCCAATCCTGTGCCACCTCCATCTGGAGCTGCACACGTGGACATAGCAATGGGGAACCTATGTGCCACACACTATTCATTCTGTCAAGGTGTCTGCATGCCCCAGTCAGACCGCGTTTTTTTATATATAGTCACAGGCAGGTACAACTCCGCAATGGGAATTCCGTGTGCACCCACAGCATGGGTGGCTCCCTGGAACCCACCGGCGGTACATAAATATATCCCATTGCAGTGCCCATCACAGCTGATGTAATGTCGTGCTTAATGCAGGTGGGCTTCGGCCCACACTGCATGCCCCAGTCAGACTGGGGTTCTTTAGAAGTGGAAACAGATGCATTTACAACTCCCTGTGGACCCACAGCATGGGTGGGTGCCAGGAAGCCACCGGCGGTACATAACAATATCCCATTGCATTGCCCATCACAGCTGAGGTAGTAATGTCATGTTTAATGCAGGTGGGCTTCGGCCCACACTGCATGCCCCAGTCAGACTGGGGTTCTTTAGAAGTGGAAACAGATGCATTTACAACTCCCTGTGGACCCACAGCATGGGTGGGTGCCAGGAACCCACCGGCGGTACATAAAAATATCCCATTGCATTGCCCATCACAGCTGAGGTAGTATTGTCATGTTTAATGCAGGTGGGCTCCGGCCCACACTGCATGCCCCAGTCAGACTGGGGTTCTTTAGAAGTGGAAACAGATGCATTTACAACTCCCTGTGGACCCACAGCATGGGTGGCTCCCTGGAACCCACCGGCGGTACATAAAAATATCCCATTGCATTGCCCATCACAGCTGAGGTAGTAATGTCATGTTTAATGCAGGTGGCCTTCGGCCCACACTGCATGCCCCAGTCTGACTGGGGTTCTTTAGAAGTGGAAACAGATGCATTTACATTTCCCTGTGGACCCACAGCATGGGTGACTCCCTGGAACCCACCGGCGATACATAAATATATCCCATTGCATTGCCCATCACAGCTGATGTTATGTCAGCTGTAATGCAGGTGGGCCAAAAATTTATTGGATTACACTGTAGGCGAGGGCCCCCAAAAATTGGTGTACCAACAGTACTAATGTACCTGAGAAAAATTGCCCATGCCCAACCGAGAGGGCAGGTGAAACCCATTAATGGCTTTGGTTAATGTGGCTTAATTGGTAACTAGGCCTGGAGGCAGCCCAGTTAAAATAAAAATTGGTTGAGGTGAAAGTTTCAACGCTTTAAAGAGCATTGAAACGTATAAAAATTGTTCAGAAAAATTATATGACTGAGCCTTGTGAGCCTAAGAAAAATTGCACGTTCGGCGTGATTACGTGAGGTTTCAGGAGGAGGAGCAGGAGGAGGAGGATGAATATTATACACAGATTGATGAAGCAAAAAGGTCCCCGTTTTGGATGGTGATAGAGAACGATGCTTCCATCCGCGGGTGCAGCCTACGTATTGCTTAGGTATCGCTGCTGTCCGCTGGTGGAGAAGTGAAGTCTGGGGAAATCCAGGCTTTGTTCATCTTGATGAGTGTAAGCCTGTCGGCACTGTCGGTTGACAGGTGGGTACGCTTATCCGTGATGATTCCCCCAGCCACACTAAACACACTCTCTGACAAGACGCTAGCCGCAGGACAAGCAAGCACCTCCAGGGCATACAGCGCGAGTTCAGGCCACGTGTCCAGCTTCAACACCCAGTAGTTGTAGGGGGCAGAGGCGTCACCGAGGACGGTCGTGCGATCGGCTACGTACTCCCTCACTATCCTTTTACAGTGCTCCCGCCAATTCAGCCTTGACTGGGGACCGGTGACACAGTCTTGCTGGGGAGCCATAAAGCTGTCAAAGGCCTTAGAGAGTGTTCCCCTGCCTGCGCTGTACATGCTGCCTGATCTCTGCGCCTCCCCTGCTACCTGGGCCGCGGAAATGCGACTTCGGCCACTAGCGCTGTAGGATGGGAAGTTTACCATCAGTTTGTCCACCAGCGCCCTGTGGTATAGCATCATTCTCGAACCCCTTTCCTCTTCGGGAATGAGAGTGCAAAGGCTCTCCTTATACCGTGGATCGAGCAGTGTGTACACCCAGTAATCCGTAGTGGCCAGAATGCGTGTAACGCGAGGGTCACACGAAAGGCATCCTAACATGAAGTCAGCCATGTCTGCCAGGGTACCTGTACGCAACACATGGCTGTCCTCACTCGGAAGATCACTTTCAGGATCCTCCTCCTCCTCCTCCTCTGGCCATACACGCTGAAAGGATGACAGGCAAGCTGCATCTGTACCCTCAGCAGTGGGCCAAGCTGTCTCTTCCCCCTCCTCCTCATGCTCCTCCCCCTCCTCCTCCTCCTCTGGCCATACACGCTGAAAGGATGACAGGCAAGCAGCATCTGTCCCCTCAGCAGTGGGCCAAGCTGTCTCTTCCCCCTCCTCCTCATGCTCCTCCCCCTCCTCCTCAACGCGCTGAGATATAGACATGAGGTTGCTCTGACTATCCAGCGACATACTGTCTTCCCCCGCCTCCGTTTCTGATTCCAAAGCGTCTGCCTTTATGCTTTGCAGGGAACTTCTCAAGAGGCATAGCAGAGGAATGGTGACGCTAATGATTGCAGCATCCCCGCTCACCATCTGGGTAGACTCCTCAAATTTTCCAAGGACCTGGCAGATGGCTGCCAACCAGGCCCACTCTTCTGTAAATAACTGAGGAGACTGACTCCCACTGCGCCGCGCAAGTTGGAGTTGGTATTCCACTATAGCTCTACGCTGCTCATAGAGTCTGGCCAACATGTGGAGCGTAGAGTTCCACTGTGTGGGCACGTCGCACAGCAGTCGGTGCACTGGCAGATTAAACCGATGTTGCAGGGTCCGCAGGGTGGCAGCGTGCGTGTGGGATTTGCGGAAATGTGCGCAGAGCTGGCGCACCTTTCCGAGCAGGTATGACAAGTGGGGGTAGCTTTTCAGAAAGCGCTGAACCACCAAATTAAAGACATGGGCCAGGCATGGCACGTGCGTGAGGCTGCCGAACTGCAGAGCCGCCACCAGGTTACGGCCGTTGTCACACACGACCATGCCCGGTTGGAGGCTCAGCGGCGCAAGCCAGCGGTCGGTCTGCTCTGTCAGACCCTGCAGCAGTTCGTGGGCCGTGTGGCTCTTCTCTCCGAAGCTGAGTAGTTTCAGCACGGCCTGCTGACGCTTGCCCACCGCTGTGCTGCCACGCCGCGTGACACCGACTGCTGGCGACGTGCTGCTGCTGCTGACACATCTTGATTGCGAGACAGAGGTTGCGTAGGAGGAGGGTGGTTTAGTGGAGGAAGCATACACCCCCGCAGATACCACCACCGAGCTGGGGCACGCAATTCGGGGGGTGGGTAGGACGTGAGCGGTCCCAGGCTCTGACTCTGTCCCAGCCTCCACTAAATTCACCCAATGTGCCGTCAGGGAGATATAGTGGCCCTGCCCGCCTGTGCTTGTCCACGTGTCTGTTGTTAAGTGGACCTTGGCAGTAACCGCGTTGGTGAGGGCGCGTACAATGTTGCAGGAGACGTGGTCGTGCAGGGCTGGGACGGCACATTGGGAAAAGTAGTGGCGACTGGGAACCGAGTAGCGCGGGGCCGCTGCCGCCATCATACTTTTGAAAGCCTCCGTTTCCACAAGCCTATACGGCAGCATCTCCAGGCTGATCAATTTGGCAATGTGCACGTTTAACGCTTGAGTGTGCGGGTGCGTGGCGTCGTACTTGCGCTTGCGTTCAAACTGTGGCGCTAGCGACGTCTGGACGCTACGCTGAGAGACATTGCTGGATGGGGCCGAGGACAGCGGAGGTGAGGGTGTGGGTGCAGGCCAGGAGACGGTACTGCCTGTGTCCTCAGAGGGGGGTTGGATCTCAGTGGCAGGTTGGGGCACAGGAGGAGAGGCAGTGGTGCAAACCGGAGGCGGTGAACGGGCATCGTCCCACCTTGTGGCGTGCTTGGCCATCATATGCCTGCGCATGCTGGTGGTGGTGCCTCCCCAGCTGATCTTGGCGCGACAAAGGTTGCACACCACTGTTCGTCGGTCGTCAGGCGTCTCTGTGAAAAACTGACACACCGTAGAGCACCTTGACCTCTGCAGGGTGGCATGGCGCGAGGGGGCGCTTTGGGAACCAGTTGGTGGATTATTCGGTCTGGCCCTGGCCACCGCACTGGCTCGGCCTGTGCCCACACCCTGACTTGGGCCTCCGCGTCCTCGCCCGCGTCCACGTCCTATAGGCCTACCCCTACCCCTCAGCATGGTGTATTAGCAGTAGTGCAGAAACAGAACGCTGTAATTAAATGTGCCGCTTATTGGTCTGTGGTTGGAGGCTGACTTCGTTTACGGAACCCCAGGAAATAATTTGGCGCACGCCTGCTGTAACACTTAGCTGGCTGCGTATTTATTTGGAGAACTACTACCCCCAGCAGACACAGACCCAGAACACTGAGCACAGTGACAGGCAGGCCAAATAGATTTTTTTCCAATATTTTTTTCAAAAGGACCACACTGTGTATATTCAATCTATAATATATGTCTTCTGGCCCTGCCTACACAATTCTGTCCCTGATGTGTGTGTCACGGAACTGCAGTGTTGCACTGTTATTAACTGCAACAGACCGGTGATTTCAGAGCCAGGAAAATAATTTGGGGCAAGCCTGCTGTAACACTTAGCTGGCTGCGTATTTATTTGGAGAAATACTACCCCCAGCAGACACGGACCCAGAACACTGAGCACAGTGACAGGCAGGCCAAATAGATTGTTTTTCAATATTTTTTTCAAAAGGACCACTGCGTATATTCAATGTATAATATATGTCTTCTGGCCCTGCCTACACAATTCTGTCCCTGTAGTATTACTGCAGGGCGCAATGCTCTGCACGGCCGATATACCAAAAAAAAAAAAAAAGTACAACACTGCTAAAAGCAGCCTCCACAGTACTGCACACGGTTAGATGTGGCCCTAAGAAGGACCGTTGGGGTTCTTGAAGCCTACAATAACTCCTAACGCTCTCCCTATAGCAGCTCCAACACTATAGCACTGTCCCTCAGCTATCTCACAACGCATCTGTGGCGAGCCGCAGGAGGGGCTGATTTTTATACTCGAGTGACACCTGATCTCCCCAGCCACTCACTGCAGGGGGGTGGTATAGGGCTTGAACGTCGCAGGGGGAAGTTGTAATGCCTTCCCTGTCTTTCAATTGGCCAGAAAAGCGCGCTAACGTCTCAGAGATGAAAGTGAAAGTAACCCGAACATCGCGTGGTACTCGTTACGAGTAACGAGCATCCCGAACACGCTAATACTCGAACGAGTATCAAGCTCGGACGAGTACGTTCGCTCATCTCTAATAATACAGTAATTAGGATATGTTTCGTTTATTCTGCAGGTCAGGTCAATTAGGACAATACCAACTTTATAGAGTGTTTTTTTTAATGCACTTCTAAAAAGTAGAACCCCCCTTCTGTTTTTTCAAATGGCTCTTTGATGTTGTATTCACAGTTCCGCAACTTTTTTATTTTTCTAGTAATGGCTCTGTAAGAGGGCTTAATTTTTGTGGAGCACAGTATAGTTTTTATTATTATTTCTTGGTACATACCACTTTTTTATCAACTGTTATTCAATCTTTTTTGGTGATGGGGTGATCATAAGGGCTCTTTCACACGGGCGTATTTTTCATCAGTATCTTGTGAGCCAAAACCCAACATGGGACATACTGAGATAATTGAAAGTATAACTGAAAGATTTGCATTTCTTCCATATTTTTCACCCACTCCTGGTTTTGGCCCACAAAATACTGATGAAAAATACGCCCATGTGAATAAGGCCTAAGGGCGAGCACCCACTGGCGTTTTTTTACCTGCGTTTTGCGTTTTTCCTGCACAGGCATAGAGATAACATGTGTTCCTGTCCACTGGCGTTTTTTTTGCGTTGCGTTTGCGTTTTTAACATAGGAACTGTCAGTTGCATATGTGTCCTTATTTTTCTCCTAATGCACCCATGAAAGTCAATGGAAATTAATGGAAAAGCCGCGAAAACGCCGCAAAAAACGCGCGGAAAAATCGCGGGAAACGCTGTGAAAACGCTGCGTTTTTTCCCCGCGGAAAACGCAAACGCCAGTGGGTGCTCGCCCTTAAACTGCAATTCTCTGTGATTTGTGTTTTTACATTGCTCGCTGTGCAGTATGGATAATGTGCTGTTTTAATAGTCTAGACTTTTCTGGATATGATGATACCAATTATGATTATTTTATTTAATTCATTTATTTTCTTGCTCTTGATTTTTTAAATTAGAAATGGAGAATAGGGGATTTTTGAACTTTTTCATATTTTTAAAAATGTTATTTAATTTAATTCTTAATTGCTTTTCTTTTTAGTCTCACTGGGGGACTTGAACATGCGTCTGATCACTTCTACCATATACTGCAATACTTCTATATTGTATTATATCGTACTTTTACCTGCAGCCTATTAAACCCTGTCACAGGCAGGACTTAAGAGCCTGCCGAAATCTATTGCAGGACTGGGATCCTTTATTTAGGAAAGGACTGTCATGGCAACCCACGATTGTGTTGTGATGAAGCCAATAAAGCTCTGGAGAGGGATGTCCCCTTCCGTCCAAATGCTTAGATGCCACAATCATTATTGATCTCAGCATCTAAGCAGTTAAATGGCTGCGATCATAGCTCCCTGCACTGTATGAAACAGCTGATAACTAATTGGTACGGAGTGAGCTCAGCCTCTCCAAACCCCCTGCGTCACCTATGATGCCCAGTCATACAGTATCATAGGCTATGAAGGGGATAAAGAGCAATGCTCTTACCCTGGGTTCACACGGGTCGGAATCCCGTTGGAAATATCGCAGTTTTGCCGCAGCGAAAAACAGTGAGATTTCTGCCGGAAAAGCGCAGCTTCAAAACCCGCAGCACTTTGGAGCAGCTTGGCTGCATGCTTTTCCATTGCCCATTGAGAGGAGCGTGGCTGCAATGAAAAAAAAAAATAGACATGCTGCGACCAGGGAATCCGCGCCACAGCGCCGACTAATGCCGGCTTTGGTGCGACGGATTGGCCGTTCCATGAGGATGAGATTTTTTACAAATCTCGTCCACATGGCTCGCTAATCCTGGGATTAGCGGCTGCAAGGGGATTTGCCGCAGCAAAATTCTGCATGGAATTTCCGAGGCAAATCCGCCCCGTGTGAACCCAGCCATACTTTTTGGTGCTGCTTTTTGTATAATACATGTAAAAAAAATCAGCATTTTTTTTTACTGGTACAAACATCTTTTGGGTGGCATTTTCTATTCTACACATTTCTAATGTACGTTTTTTCCAGGTTTTTTTTTGTCCTGCAACCCATGGCCGCTACAAGGAATATATAACATTTGTACAGAACGGCCCATAATGCGCTGACATCATGTTATACGGTAATTGCTGTTTTCTATATAACCTTATGGAATTATGTTACTGTTCATCCATTTCTATGCAATCTTTGTGTGTTCCTCAGAACCCTTCGGCCGGTTTCACACGAGGCAGAATTAGGGTAATCAGCAAAAGGGGTGAGATTTGGTGCGCAGCCTAATTAGTCCCCATTGTCGTCAATTTCAATGCAAAAAAGCACAGTTCATTGCGCAATTTTGCAGGGATCGGCTGTGAATGTGTGCACCCCCGTAGATTCCTGTAGGGCCTTAGGTGCACAATAACAGAGTATGTTGCGAAATACGCACGCAAAAAATAATGTTTTCAGGGGTTTTATTTTCACTTTTGCGCTCCTGCAAAAAAAAAAGCGACATGCTTTATTTTGGTGTGCATTTATGCACCAAAAACACCATAGGAGTCTACGTGTGTGCGCAAATGCGTTTTCGATACCTGCACAATGAACTGTGCAATTTTGTAAGGCAAGCAAAAACACTGGGGACTAATTAGGCTGCACAGCCTTTTTAATCACAGCGCGGATGTTTTCCCGGCAGCGCAGAAAGTACAGAAAAAAAGCACAGATAAGAGTGCGGTGGCACGACCTTCACAGTGAAAAAGTCGCGCTATCATGGGTGTTTTTGTGCTTACGCTTATCTAAAGAAGCCCTTCACAGTTAGGATTAATTTAAAACATGCAAGCTTTATTGAAATAATTTAAAATAGAGACACTAGTGGGCAACGAACATAGATAGATTTCCACTATCCCACTGGATAGGAAAAGATGCAGGGAGTATGTCTACACAGAACAACACGTGTTCTGCTAACGAAGCTGATAGTCGTGTGTGTGTATTTTTACTGAACGATCAGATTCTAAAGAACTATGTTTCTAGATTGAACAGTTATCCATTGAAGTGACTAGTAGAAATGCATTAATGTCTCAAGTTCCTCGTGGAGCTGACTTGTTTCATAAACGCTCTAGAGGGAAGCATCATAGCTCATTGACCAAAAATGCATTGACTTCTCTGATATGGATTACTGTAGAATCGAATGTGATGATGAAGTTTCCTCCTCAGAGCGAAAAACTCTTATTAAGGTTGAACTTGATTTTGAATCACTCTTATGTGTTTGATACACAAAAGTTTTTTTATATTTGTTTTAACTCGTTAACTCAACGCGTTTCTCCGCAAGATGGCTGCGGTTCATCAGGAGTCTAAAGTTTATAACTTCAAACTCAGAGGATATATACTAGAATGGTTCGTTAGACAATTGGACTGGACTGTTTGCATGAAGGTATCCACAGTCACCAGTCTGTATGTCCTAATCAAGGTGGTATCATGTGTCAACATAGATATCTGGAGCCTAGGGTTATATCAATTTTGAATACTGTTGGGAACACACCAATGGGTATTAGCCCAAAAGTAAGAGAACTTGATTGGAGTACTGCTACTAGATGAGATCACTAGTGTTAGTGAGGGAGGATACCTCTCAGGTAAGCTTTATCTGGTAGGGTGCTATAAGGGAAACTAGCACCAACTACCTTGTTGCTTAGTTAGTGACACTCTTACGTAGCTACTCAAGCCTCAAAGAGAATACACATACATGCCAAATAGAAACTCTGTTAACCAGAGTGGCCACTAGGATAGGTATGGAATCCTGGCATACAGAGTTCAAATCAGCTGAGGCTCTAAAATATATGCACCACAGGGTAATGAGGTGTATAAGAGTTAAGGCTAAGGCTAAAACCTGAAAGACCCTCAATGCTCAGTGTGGAGCTTGTAGGAACAAGCAGAACGAACCAATAAAGTTTGCTCGGTTGGCCTTGCATTAACCCAAGACCTCAGATGGTTGGCCCATAAGGGTTATTTTAAGGCAAGAGTATGAGCAAAAGAAACATAGTACAGAGAGCTAGGAGCAGAGCCTCCGGCCTGGATGGTAAGATACTGAACATTGAGGGTTTTTCAGGTTTTAGCCTTACCCTTAACTCTTATACACCTCATTACCCTGTGGTGCATATATTTTAGAGCCTCAGCCGATTTGAACTCTGTATGCCAGGATTCCATACCTATCCTAGTGGCCACTCTGGTTAACAGAGTTTCTATTTGGCATGTATTTGTATTCTCTTTGAGGCTTGAGTAGCTACGTAAGAGTGTCACTAACTAAGCAACAAGGTAGTTGGTGCTAGTTTCCCTTATAGCACCCTACCAGATAAAGCTTACCTGAGAGGTATCCTCCCTCACTAACACTAGTGATCTCATCTAGTAGCAGTACTCCAATCAAGTTCTCTTACTTTTGGGCTAATACCCGTTGGTGTGTTCCCAACAGTATTCAAAATTGATATAACCCTAGGCTCCAGATATCTATGTTGACACATGATACCACCTTGATTAGGACATACAGACTGGTGACTGTGGATACCTTCATGCAAACAGTCCAGTCCAATTGTCTAACGAACCATTCTAGTATATATTCTCTGAGTTTGAAGTTATAAACTTTAGACTCCTGATGAACCGCAGCCATCTTGCGGAGAAACGCGTTGAGTTAACGAGTTAAAACAAATATAAAAAAACTTTTGTGTATCAAACACATAAGAGTGATTCAAAATCGAGTTCAACCTTAATAAGAGTTTTTTGCTCTGAGGAGGAAACTTCATCATCACATTCGATTCTACAGTAATCCATATCAGAGAAGTCAATGCATTTTTGGTCAATGAGCTATTATGCTTCCCTCTAGAGCGTTTATGAAACAAGTCAGCTCCACGAGGAACTTGAGACATTAATGCATTTCTACTAGTCACTTCAATGGATAACTGTTCAATCTAGAAACATAGTTCTTTAGAATCTGATCGTTCAGTAAAAATACACACACACGCCTATCAGCTTCTTTAGCAGAACACGTGTTGTTCTGTGTAAACATACTCCCTGCATCTTTTCCTATCCAGTGGGATAGTGGAAATCTATCTATGTTCGTTGCCCACTAGTGTCTCTATTTTAAATTATTTCAATAAAGCTTGCATGTTTTAAATGAATCCTAACTGTGAGGGGCATTTGTAGTAAAGAAAATTCTGGGATTCTCTCTGCCTCTGTGAAAAATAGCTTATCTAAAGAAGCCCTCACTCTGACATCCGGGAGTTCATCCCTTCATCCCCGCGGGAACACCTCTTTTAAAGAAAATTTTGAAAAATACGCTGAATCGTTGAAAAGCCGCAATAAGGGCAAGCTGTCTTCTTTTCCCAGCATTGTATGCAGGGTAACTTCCTCCCCCTCCCTTTTTCCAGCTTCCATAGAAGTCTATGGGAGCTTGCTGCATATTTCGGCAAAAGATAGGACAAGACCAATCTCTTCACGCGGCGTAAAAAACTGCCGACCAAAAACAGTCGCATATGTGCTATTTTTACGTGTCAAAAAATCTTACATCTGAATGAAGTATTTGAAATCCAATGCTTCTCACGGTCTCGTTTTTTCGCCTTTTTTTTTTTTTTACGTGCCGTGAATGCGGTCATTTGAATAAAGTTTTAAGACCTGTTGGTGCATTGACATCAATAGTAAAAATAATGCCACATTGTACGGCATTTACCATCAGAAAGTTTTTGCTGAAGTCAATGGGCCATTAACCGTTTCTTTCTGATACGTCTGTCAGGGCGACCTCACATGGGTGTAAGTGCATATACTTCACTATCACAAGGGCGCACGATCACAGCCCATTTTAATGTACTTTATTTCACTAATTGCACTGCTCACATGGGCATGGTCAAAGCAGTGCCAAGTTTTAGTAGGCAGGGCAACCTACTTAGTAGGCGGGTCAGCTGACTCGGCAAGGTAGTCAGCTGAACTAGTAGGCTCAGGCGGCATTGTTTAACCCGGTGAAATCTTCCAGTTCTATGCGCGACTTCGTGCCTTCGGTGCGCAATTAAGCCAGAAAATAGATCAGGTTGCGTTTTTTTCCTTGCGCTCAAAATTCGCAGGAAAACGTATGCAACGGAATCCATTGAAGTCAATGGGTTTTATTTGCTGCGCATTGTGGGCGCAGATTTTGTGGGCATGTCCTATCTCTTCTCGGCTGCGAATACTACGGCCGGGAAATCCCAGCAGTGAAAACGAAACCTACTGAAACCAGCGGGTTTGCCCCGTTACACGGCCGTGATGTTCACAGCTGTATGCAGAGTGAACACACTGATGAGTTGTTGCCCTGATTGCGAGGAGTGCTGCCTGTATGAACAGAGCCCCAACTAGTTATTATGTAGGCTTGCAGGAAGACGGCCGTATACCTCATTAATCATTAGGAATTAATCTGTAAATTATTAACTATGACATCCCGCTACATAATGCAAATTACATAATCCAATTTAAAATGGAAAGTTTATTTTAACCAAAATGTTTTATGTTAATTTAGAATCCAATCTTTAGCGCATCGGATGGGGTAATAAAGCACATTCAGAGGTACGGGCGGAAAAGCAATATTTCAAGTAGCCAAATAATTACGAAGCGTCAGGGAACTCCCAACCTGACTGTAATATCAGAAATGTCGCTTGTTTGGGAATTTTTTAAGTATTCTCATTTTATAAAATATTGCTAAATTTTCCATTTTAGGGGATCTTTTTAACTCCTCAAAGACCAACCCGATTTTGTCCTTAAGGACTCCGGGAGACGAGCATGGTACTTCAGGCGTGCAAATGCGCATGAAAATAGGCATGTTGCGTATTTTTTTCGCAAAAGCGAATTTTGTGCACAAAAGCTCTACGGGCGGTTTGTGCAAGCAATTTTGCGTCATGTGAAGAAGCACTAACGGCTCCTACAGAAGAATATGACGTATATACGCTTGGGAGAGTGTGACGTAATTGCGCTCTGAATCGAGGACTACCACCCTCCTTTACTGTACTTTTTTGCACTGCCAGGCCCGTTCACATTGGGCAAGGATGCACCTGCACCATGTTTGAACTGGCGGGGTAGACTACTTAGTAGGCTGGCCAGCTTACTTAGTCCCAGGTATAATCGATGTCCCCCATTAAATCGTGGGGTTCAATGTGCGATTTCCTTCGAGACAACTGCTATGGGGCCCTGGAAGCGCAAATGCGCACAGAAATAGAGCACGTTGCTTATTTTTTCGCTTGACCGAATTTTTGGTGCAATAACGGTCCATGTGAGGCAACCTATTGAAATCAATTGTATGCGATTTGCATGTGATTTTGTGTGCGCAAAGACGCGTACAAAATCATCTGTGTGAAGGAGCCCTAAAGAGTTCTTCGAATGTAATCACTTATTACCTATCCACAAAAAAGGGGTCCGACTGCTGGGACCCTCAGATATTCCAAGAATGGCTACTCAGAATCCTGGAGTGAACAGAGCAGTGGTGCGCGTGTGGGGCCAACACTTATGTCACTTCCGTGCAGCTGATGGAGATAGCTCGATGCTGCTCTTGGCTCCATAGGCAGTGAATGGTGCCGTGGTCACACATGTTGTACACCCTCCCTCCATTCATCTGGGAGACTCAGGTTAGCTGTTTTTAGGATCACCCCACTGATCAATCATCTTGGGTGATGAATCATTATGTCGGAATAACCCCTTTAAGGACTGCAGGATTCTTTTCATTTTTGCATTGCTGCATTCTGAGGATCATGTCCTTTTTTATTTCTCCATCAATATGAAGACTTGTTTTTTGCACAACGATGCAACTTTAAAAAAGAGAATTCAGTGGAAAAATGGAAAAAAGCAGCAATACCGCCACTGCTTTTTGTACTTAATATTTACGCCATTGACAGTGAGGCATAAATAATGCGTTACCCTTATTCTCCAGGATGGTATTATTACAGAGATACCCAGTACATATACCGTAGGTTTTTCTTTTTTTACCACTTTTGCACCAAAAACACTTCTTTTATATTTCCATCGAAGAGACTGCATGGAGCTTGTTTTTAAGAAGTTTAGCTTTTGGTCACTGTGTAATTCATTTTTTGGCAGGTGAAATAAACCAAAACATCCATTTTGGCATTGTTTTGCAACTTTTTTCTTTGTTTGCCATGTGGGGTTAATAATGTGGTTTTTTTTTCTAAAATGAATCTTTCTGAATGCAACAATACCAAATATATGTATTTAATTATTTCTTTATGTTTTTGACATAATAAAACATATTTTATGGGTAAAAACGGTTTCTATATTGTGTTTTTTACTGTTCATTTGGACTTTTACAGATGCAGCAATACCAATTAAAAATAAATAAAACATTTGTTCATGACCCAGAAAAGGGTTTTTTAAAGCTTTTAATTTTTATTTTTTTCTCAGCCTCATAAAGCCTAAGTAAATCAAATACAAGGAAGTGGGTTTTCCGGATAATTGGTGGCAGTGAGGGGATGTACAGTACATGAAAAAAATACCTCCCACTGATCCCCCACAACCGCTTGCTCAGGTTTTTTGTTTACAAACACTGCGTTGGTCACGTGGCAGGTTTATAAGACTTCATTGGACCTTGTGGCTGGTTGCAGTCAGATGTCGCGGTACAGGACCACGGTGGTCTGGCACTGCAGTGAGTGTTTTTATTTTATATGAAGTAACTCAGGCAGCCATGTAAAGGCATTCTCCTATTTAGGCTGCATTCACACGAGTGTAAACTTTGTACGAGTTTTGTGCGTTGTGAGAGGTTAAAAACGCTGCATATTCTAATTTTTTGCGTCCCTCGGAATGCATCACCCATTGCTTTCAACGGGACTGTCATACACATCGCAAGTAGGGCCGGAACCGAGGCCTGCAAGGCTGTAGGAGGAGGCAGCCCATGACAGGGTTAACGTGGAGTGAATGGGGTTAACAAGGAGGAGGTGGAGGCAGGGAGAAGGAGGGGTAAGGAAAGTGTGGAGGAGAGGAGGAGAAGAAGAAGAAGGAGGAGCCACAACAGAGAGCAGTTCATCAGTTGGAGAAGACAGTTGATTGACTATGGTGGGTCTTGTCTCTGACAGGCTGAAGTCCCTCGTGTGGCGCAGAGTGTAAAGGCAGCAGTATGCATGGTGGGAGTGTCTAGTGTCTTGGAATGGCTAGCAGGTCTCTGAGTTAGAAGGTAGGCGAGTGGCAAAGGGGCGAAATTTGGTCTCACAAGTCAGTTGACTCACGGTGGGAGGCAGTTGTTGGGAAATTGAGTTAGTTGGGGTGGAAAGGTCTATTCTCTGCGCATTACATGCACAGATTTTGCGTGAGCAAAAACACACAGCCGTATGCAGAACTATGCTCGCCGCTGCAGAGTAAAGTTGCGCATGAACAGGGTTTTTGTTTTTCCCCGGACTTTTCGAACAGCAGGAAGATAGGTCCTGCCCTATGATTCGCATGTAGTATTAACAATGTGTGAGAAAGAGAATACTGCTAATGAAAATGAAACCATTAAAGTCAATAGTTTCTTTTCAGCTCGTTATACAACCATAATTATCACGTGGTGTGCTGCTGTTGCCCCCATTGAAAACAATGGGTGATGTGATGCAAGAGTATGCCCAAATATAGAACATGCCGCAATTTATTTCCCGCATCGCATAGCATCATGGTGCCATGCAGGAAAACATCACTTATGTGTATGACCCCCATTCAAAATATTGTCCCCCATTCAAAATAAGTCTTTTTTCAAACTTCTCGTGATCCTGACAAAATGATGAGGCACTTTTACCCCCCGCTGTAGCCCATGCCCATGCCAAATTCAGTTTCCCTAACAACGACTGCAAAGCTTGAAGTGAAATTTTCTTTCCATTTTCGCACCTTATGCAGATCCTGTCTTAACGATTTTAACATCTTGGGGCAACCAGCATACCATTGTTTCAGTATCAATCATGATACCTAAAAAGCTCAGGCACTTCACTTTTTTTTGACTGCGACCCATTGCACCATAGTTAACAGAGCTGCAAGTGGACAAATTTGCTGTGCTAATATATAAAAATCATCCAAATAATGGATAACAGACCAAACTCTTGCTACGTCACAAATCACCCACTCCAAAAATGAACTAAAAACCTCAAAATACGCACACGAAATGGTGTAGTGGCCCAGAACACCATCCTGGTCCCCTCCATAAATGTCATACAGGTTTTGTCCTATGTAGATGCACTGTGCTTGTCCTATCCAGTGGGTGTGTTGCACAGCTGCAGCGTTTGAGAGGTTAACAGTAAAAAAATCAATGCCTCCAAGTAAATATATCAGTTTGTCTGGTCACGTGATACAAGTGAGGTGATAAATGTGAGTGCTTGAGAGCAGAAAAGGAGTCCATCTTCAGGAGGAGAGAGTGCTAACACAGAGCCACGTGGAAGCACCTTCAGCTTCCATGTAGGTGAAGATGGAGGAAGAGGAGCGATATCCTGTAGCATTTGGAGTGTGGATGTAAGAGGAGTGAGTCCCATCATTAGAGAGAGAGAGAACCCTACAAAAGTTCTAAACAAGATACCAATTCACACTACAGGTTTTTCCTGTGCGGCTGTCCATAGTTAGGATCACCGCACAGAGCTACGTTATTGTGACACCCATGGCTCTGCTGCGCGGGGTGTTTATTGGCTAAGCCTTCTTTAATAATTGTCTGCCAGAGTGTCTGTGGAGTGACCCCTACCCCTTCATAATGTGGACTGTAGGACCGTATTCATCCTGTGTATCCTCCCTACCTCTGAACTATAGCCTGCTAACATTCTAAAGTGACTTGTACCTGCGTTATCTGTTGTAAGACACTTGTTATCTAAGTAAAAGTTATACCGGGCCCTAACGATTCCTGGGGACCCGAGGTATGATACACAAGTCTCTGTGTTCATTTCTACACCGTGTAGCATATCGGTGTGTGGGAACAGTAGCATCACTAGTGATAAGTACTACTACCCTCATCACCCCCTTTATTGGCATTCCCTATCATAGGGGTGTCGAAGCTAGCCTGCGATCCTACTGTAGCCTTGGCTGCGTGTCATCCCTCCGGGACCAGAGCCTGGTAAGTGCCACCATGACAAAACAGCACTTATCCCTCCCAGCTCTTCACGTTAGCCAGGTACTCAGGATCACCCCTCTGGGGTGTTGTAATGGAACAATCCATCTGCAAACACCGGTCAACAAAAAACGAACTGTCCCAGTAACTTCCCAGCAACCGACAACTCTCCGGATGAACTGGAAGTAAACAAAAAGCCGATTCCACATAGTTTTTTTTGCCAATAGCAGCCCTGACCCTTTACCTGTACCTTTGCACCCATTTTACCGCTGTGTCAAATGACATATACACCACCAAGTAAAGATCAGGGTCTATACTATCATTCACTGATGCACCTTTTGGATATGACAAATGGTGAATTAGCCGAAATTTGTTTGTCTCCTTTTTGAACACTACTAGAGATGAGCGAACGTACTCGGTAAAGCACTACTCGTCCGAGTAATGTGCTTTATCCGAGTATCTCCCCGCTCGTCCTGAAAGATTCAGGGAGCGCCGCGGAGCGGGGAGCTGCAGGGGAGAGCGGGGAGGAACGGAGGGGAGATCTCTCTCTCCTTCTCTCCCGCCCGCTCTCCCCTGCTCCCCGCCGCAACTCACCTGTCAGCAGCGGCGCTCCCCGAATCTTTCAGGACAAGCGGGGAGGTACTCGGATAAAGCACATTACTCGGACGAGTAGTGCTTATCCGAGTACGTTCGCTCATCTCTAAACACTACCCCAACGGCGACACAACCAAATCACTCCACAGTGCGGAGGCAAACCGACCCCGATATCCTTCCTAAACGCACCTGCTTATGCAACTTTTTCTCATGACCTCTTTGTGCTGCAACGCCAACCTTAAATTGTTTAGCGAAAAAAGGAACTCGGTGACTTGGGTGGAGTTGGAGGGGTGGGTAGGTTTCCGAAGCTCCTCCTTAAAGCCTTCAAATAACAGCAAACCTCTTTTCCTATCTGGATATCTAATTAGATAAAGACCATCTTTTGAAGCCTCACTGGCGTCATCCCTTTTTCCGCTACCCCCACTACCTTTTTCTTTTTTATGTCAGAAACAACGGGCAGACCCGTGTGATGTACTATCGCACACTGAGTGGACATGCCTTAATCTGCATGTTGCTCCAAATTTACACTTTCCATCATCAAATTGCCAACACAATCCTGGCTTCCTACCCCCTGACTGCCCTCCTTGTTGCCCAGCCCCTACAACTGAAAGGGATGCCCGTACCGAGTCGGCGTCATCATTTTCAGCCATAACCTGATATCCTTATGGTCCCACCCAATGCTTTGCTTAACCACCTTACGCTGATGATACTGTTCATCATAACTGGAAGCAAGTTGTTTTTGGAAGGCAGCACTGACAAAGACGCTTGACAAAGACGGCAGCGACCATCGAAACGTCGCCATGCTGTTTTACTTCTGGATCTGTATTCACCAATAAAGGATGATATATCAGCAAAACCTTCTGTCTCTTGGCTGATCTCCCCTGGACCAGTGCTGCCTTCCAAAAACAACTTGCTTCCAGTTTACTTTGGCTCCTCAGTGTCCGGGACCTGGCAGGCGTGCACGGCGAGTATTTATTATCTTCCTCCACACCTATTATATGGTGCATATTGGCTTGGTGCTGCTGTTTGGCTACTATTCATATCACTGTTTGTCATAACTGTTAGGTTGTGCTGCTGGGGCCTGTAGTACTATGGTTTCTAAGAGCACAAGCCCACAGGTGTGGCATGATTAAGCTGGCTGGGTGTGGTGATTTCCTGCTAGCCAATCCCCTGGGTCTTTGCTCACATGTATACCCAGCTCCTGTTAATGTCTGTTTGGTGTTCAGGGTGAGCAGTCATGTATCCTTGTCCGTTGCAGCTTGCTGTGTGTTTGGTGTCTTGATGGTTCATGTCCGTTCTTACGTTTAGTTTCTGTCAGTTTTATGTTAGTTTGTCTCTGCTTTGTCCTGCTGAGTTTGTTTGCCATATCTGGGCTAGGGCGGTCCTTTGGGTCCTTTGATAAATGTTGTCTTGCTAATGTAGGGACTTGCAAGACAACGAGGAGCTGTTACGGCACTCTGCCCCCCGAGCGCCAGTTGGGGTGCCCTGATCTCCTGCACCCCACTGTCCCTGCCTACTTGCCTCGGCCCTGGCTAACCCCAGGCGGACAACTGGGCGGCAGTCCCTGCACTGGCTAGGGACCTGGCGACTGCCTAGCTGGAACTACTAACAGGGGACAGAGTGCCGACAGAAGAGGCAGGTGTAACAAACCAACAAAACTTACAAGTACACGCAGGGCTGGAGATGGAGCTCACAGGCAGATAGACAGGACCCGAATAGCAACTAGTGCTGACTGGGACAGACCAGACTAGGGGCTAACAGGACCCACAGAAACAGGCTGAGAAGGATAGCAGGGCTGACAGACAACTAGTGACTGGCTGAGGAAAACTGCAGACAGACTGACTAGCTGAAAGCAGAACCAATAACTGGCAGTGAGCTCACATCACTGCCAGTCTCCCAACCACAAGGTTCCGCCCCCGGGCGGAGAGTGGGAGGAGGCAACTCCACCCACCGCTGCACAAGACGAACGGAGGAGTGCGGGCGGCACCCCACGGGTGGACACGCCCATGCCGCCGCCCACCGGCCGTCCCAAGCTGCTGGGATAACCTCGACACAGGGCTCCAGGCTGCTGGAGCCGACGCCGGAGCGACGCGCGCCGACTGCGGGATCCCGTGCCGCGCTGTATGGTAACATTACCCCCCCTCTGACGGGGGACCTCCGGGCCCCCGGAAACTCGACCAGGCTTATCCAGGAGGCGGCTGCGAAAAACTGCAGACAGACTGACTAGCTGAAAGCAGAACCAATAACTGGCAGTGAGCTCACATCACTGCCAGTCTCCCAACCACAAGGTTCCGCCCCCGGGCGGAGAGTGGGAGGAGGCAACTCCACCCACCGCTGCACAAGACGAACGGAGGAGTGCGGGCGGCACCCCACGGGTGGACACGCCCATGCCGCCGCCCACCGGCCGTCCCAAGCTGCTGGGATAACCTCGACACAGGGCTCCAGGCTGCTGGAGCCGACGCCGGAGCGACGCGCGCCGACTGCGGGATCCCGTGCCGCGCTGTATGGTAACAGGAGCCTTGATTGTGGCTTGCGGGCTTAAATATTTTGGCCAATATACGAACCAATACCTCGTACTTTTATAGCTATATCATCTGCTTATGTGCACAAGTATGCAAGGTGAGTGTTTGGCTCCTGTTGGCAGTCCCTATGGTATGTCTGCCTGTCAGTCCAGTCCGCAGTATGCAGTTCTCTGTTCAGTTGGTGTTTCCGTCAGCACATCCAGTCTGAAGTCTATAAGTATGGTTCCCCTGTTTGTGGTCCCTAACCCCTATCTGGGCATGTTCGTGTGGGCCCTGCGCTTATTTGCCCACACAGACGTAACAATAACGGATCCAAGTCTGACCCCCGTTAGTACGATACATTTCACTGATTGCGTCTAAATAACAAACAATCCTGAACAGTTCTCCGGTGCTTTCTCACCAGCGCTTTATCACACTAGCCAAAATTGCAAAAGCCTGCAACCAATTTTAAAAAGCTTGCTGAATAAACCACCATTATTTCTTTTCTTCCTCCTCCTTTTTTGAATCCATCTTTTTACCCTTCTCCAAATTAAATTTTTCCAACAGAAAAAGGGAAAAAATCTCCACATACTCATCTCGCTAAACATCTTCTTTTTCTTATATAAATGAATCCCCTCCCCGTCCTTATCAGTTTATACTGTGACCATTACATCTGAAGTCCCTGAAGTGGTTGTTGTCACCAATTGACTCCCCAACATAGCTCCCACACCCTGTAAATTACCGGAGCTAACCAAGCCGCCACCGGTGATTAAGACACCTGACTCCCCCCTTCATACCTTGCTCACAACGAGCCAATAACTCGTACATATTACCAAACAGCGCCCGCAGTTCTCCCCCCCTGCTCCCCTAACCGTACCACTATCCACCCCCCTAACATGACTAACATCATTAAAAGAGAACAAACGTCACATGGAATTATGCTCACCAGCCCGCACGGGTGCTGTGACCCCACCAGCCACCCTCTGCGAGTCCAGCCAACTCTCCTCGATTCTTGCCACCTCCGATGTCGATTCCTTCCACTAGTAACAGAACAAACTTCCAGGCGGTGTCCGTCCACCATCCGCGAACTGCCCAGGGCCAAACTGTCGCCCATCTAACTATGATATAAACACCTCCGAACTCACGTGGCTTCTCTCCACCTCTTCTTCTACCTCCAGACCCGAACACCGTAGCCCTAGGCAGATGCTCCTGATGCTGGGTCACCTCTCTGCAAGGCCCAGCTCTCAGAAAGCTGACTGTGGCACTTCTTCCCACATCCTCTTCTCTCCTGTCTCTGCTGTCTCTAGCCTCCTGCCGTCAGGCTCCCTCCCAGGCCGGTACTTCACCCAGGGAGGTAGCCATTGTTTCTCCCTACCTAAAGCTGTCAGGCAGCACTAGCCCTGCCCCAGAGGAGAGCGGGACCTTCGACTAGCCGTCGGACACAACCATTGTCTAGGATTCTTCCTGGATGGCTTAACCCTGCTCCCCTTATCACTGGGAAGGGAGTGATCGAGCAAAGGGTCCCCAGAGGGGCTCCTCATTCTTTGCCAGGTCCGTGGCCCTGCCTTCTCTGCTATCAATCTAGCTTGAGGTCGAGCGTGCGCGCGATGCACTCTCCCTCCTGCTACATCACCTGCAGCCGGCTCCTGGACTAAAGTGCTGGCCACTTGATCCTGCAGCCACCCTGCGGGGTGTCGCTCCGCCGCTTACCTCAGCAACTGCAGCGTGTCCTCCACTGACAAAATGACAGGTAAGCACCTCGGCCACTGATCACCACCGCTCTTCACTAAAACCTCACATGCTGTCCCACAGCCTCCTGCTGCCACTGCCTAACAATATCGTTCCCTTCCTTCCTTCACTATTGCCTCCCATTTTTCACCATTCACAAGCTGTACTCTTCTCACTTTCTGGCTTTAAAATGGCCTAAAATAGCCCTTTTTTAACCCTTCCTATCTTCCTATCCCTACTACAACCAATCCCATCTCATCCCTTCCATGTCCTCACGCCCCCTTTCATCTACTACATTCCTAACACTTAACCCGTTGTACACCTATTCTGCTCCCTAACAACCCTGTCATGCAGGGCCTCACCTTATGGGTCCCTTGGGCCCCGATCCGGCCTCATGCTTTCTCTCGCCTCGTGCTTTCTTATTGTTGATTTTGATTTGAATTCGGCCACTTTTTGCAGTTGTCATAATTTTAGTCTTCTTTAGGCCTCGTTCACATGGGCTACAAAATCTCACCACAAAATCATTGCTATGTTTTGTAGCCTAAAAGAACCGGAAACCATGGGCTTCACATACATGCGTTGTGTAGCGATGATTTTGCAGCAAGACTTTGTAGCCCGTGTGAACGAGGCCTTAAATTCTGGTAGAGGCCCATTTTTTCACTTTCAGTTTTCATCTTCGATATCAGCTGCTTCAGACCAGCTTCCCTTTCTGCAAGCAGAGTTGCGTCATCCACATAATGGAGATTGTTGATGTTTCTGCCACCTATTTTCGCCCTGATTTTCCAATTTGCCTAGGCCCACTTTCCGCATGATCACTTCCACATATAGGTTAAACAAGAAGGGTGAGAGGATGCAATCCTGTCAGACGCCTTTGCCGATCCCAAACCAATCTGTGTCCCCGTAGCCTAAGTGAATGCTAACAACTAAACGAGCGCTGTCTAAACCAAACGATTAGTGAACGAGACAACGATGGTTTTTATGCTTGTATAAAATGAACGATGAAGGTAAGTGAACGATTATTGTTCGTTGTTCGGTCGTCGGCTGCGTTTACACTGAACGACTTTCATTCTTTTTTGCTCATTTGAATGATTATTTTGAACGGTAATCGTTCCATGTAAAAGGACCGTAGACGCCCCTCAGCATTTTTGTGCACACCTCAGCGCAACGTATTTGCGCTGTGTACGAGGATTTTTTTGCCCATATCAGCACAGTTTATTATACTTTTTGAACATGCGTAAATTTTCTGCACACAAAAACATGTGCGTAAACGCCCGTGTGAAGCCTGCCTTAATTAGGGCTGGAATTACTATAGGGCAATGTGTTAGTATACAAAAATGAATGCCTGTCAGGTGCCGACATAGTAGTCTTTATGAGGCCTCATTCACATGAGCATTTTAGCACGGCTATTTTGCCCTGATAAAAAAAACGGATGAACATCGCGACCATCTGAAGCTTTGGATTCTAATGTATTCGTTCAGATTGCCAATTTTTAGTCTTGTCAAAACATTGCGGCCAAATGCGCCAGCTGATGTTTTGACACGGCCAGAAAAGATAGGTGTTGCCCTATCTTTCGGAGACGGTCAGCTGGCGGCTCCCATGGACTTCTATGGGAGCTGCCGGCAATGGGAGGTGGAGGGAGTTTAGCAGTGGCTAGCACTGCTAAAACATGTCAGCCGGCTCTATTTAAATAATAGAAGCCATGCTGACCATTTCTCCCACCGAAGGAATTCCGGGCTGCGGCATATATATACGCCGCACCCGGCTGTGTGAATGGACCAGAAAACGCGAATTTTAGCCGCGACTTGGTTGCGATGTGGCAGGCTAAAAATTGCATTGCTCATGTGAATGAGGCCTACAGCTGAGTAAACTTCCAGGTTGTCAGTAAGGGCTCCTACAGACAAGGGTAGGCGTCAAGAGTGTGACGTATTTGTGCTGTGAGGGGAGCGCTATCACGTGCTTTCACGCGTGTAGCAGCGCTATTTACAGCGCTATTTACATGTCGCCAGGCCTATTCACAATGCTGTGGAACGCACCTGCGTTGTAATTGAACTGGCTGAGCAGCCTGATTAGTCCCCAGTGTTATCGATTAACATCGCAAAACTGCACAGTTCAGTGCGCAATTTTGCATGGACGGGATGTGCATTTGCGCACCTCCGTAGACTCCTATGGTGCCTTGAATGCACAAACGAACACAAAACAGATATATTTGTCACGTATATTTTTGCGCACATGAAAATATAGTGCAAAAACGCTGAATGTGAGGGAAGCCATTAAAATCAATGGGTTCTACTACTCCCTGTGGAATGCGTAAGCGATTTTGCCCGCGTGAAAACTTGCACAAAATCGCTTGTCTGCAGGAGCCTTAAGGCTTGTGTTACACAGGTGTATTTGTGCGCAACAGTTTAGCGCGTGTATTACGCAGAAAATAGAACCAACTGATCTCAATGGGTTTGTCCATGAGCACATATTTTGCGTGCGCAGGAAAACAACACGGCTTGAACTCAATAAACTAATTGGCCATTTCAATGGCTGAGAGCATCGGTGCCGTTTTTTTTCCATGTACACTTTTGCACAAGTTGTGTGTGCAAAAAGTGCAGTAAAAACACTGCTGTGCATATGCAACGACCTGTGCGCACATGCACGTGTAAATACATATACGTTCAAGTGCCAAACGCCTAAGGACTCCTTCAGATGAGCGTAAGCGTAGAAACACTCGCGATGCTTCGTGCCGTGAAGGTCATGCTATTGTGCGTGTGTCTGTGCTTTATTTACTGTACTTTCTGCGCTGCCTGGGATTTTCACATTGGCAAGGGATACAAAATTGCGCAGTGTATTGCATAATTTACGGGCATCGAGTGTGCATTTGCGCATCCTCCATAGACTCCTCTAGTGCCTTTTGTGTGCAAATGTGCACTAAAATAGAGCATGTTACGTTTTTTTTTGCAAAAGTGAATCCATTGAAAACGCTGGGCTGTATTCTCTGTGCATTGGGCACACATGTATGCAAAAACGCTCGGGTAGCCGCATCATCGCTAAGTGACGGCACGGAAAATACAAATACCCAGAAAAAACCTGTACAGTGCATGACCACTTACGAGCCTGTGCGGGCATGCGCAATACAATTTAATTGCCGGAATCTGCTGCGGGCCTCCATCATGCAGAATCCAACCCGCCCGTGTAAGCCGGCTTTAAGGTCCCATTAAAAAAAATGGGCAAGGCGTTCCGCGGGAACGGTCAACTATACAACATGCTGCGATTTTATTTGAAAAATCGCTCATGTGAATGAATCCATTCCAAAAAATAATTTCATATTTGTGCAAATTTTGTGCGCATCGCAAACAACTCGCGCCACAATATCATTCCTGTAAATAAGCCTAAGCCTCCACCAGGGGCGTAACTAAAGGCTCAGGGGCCCTGATGCAAAATGTGAGCTGGGGCCCCCCCGTCTATCTGTATCTGTACCCGTACCCATACCTAAACCATGCTGCACAGAGGCATAAATTGAAGCTTCTGGGCCCCAATGCAAAATCTGTAACAGGGCCCCCAACTATAATGCTTTATTCATAGTACTGGGCTCCCTATATGGAGAAGAGATCCTTATGGGCCCCCTAAGCTCCTGGGTCCGGGTGCAATTGCATCCTCTGCATCCCCTATAGTTATGCCCCTGGCCTCCACGGCAGCCAATATTACCCTTCCGGTAACTCACCATCCACCTTGCCGCCCCCCTCCGCCTGCAGTAGCCATCTGCAATATCCTGCTGTCCATGTGGGCCTGGAATGAGTTAATCAACATCCACTCACATCTCCTGATGTAATCTTATTGCCTTAATTTGCTAAATATTGTTTGGCCTGTTCCATAATTACAACAAATCACCCTTCCTCTCGGTAAGCTAATTGTATTACAGTCACTTGAGTCAAGCACATATTATCTGGTTAGGAATATCTGCCACCGTTTGCAATTTAGAATTGCCCTGCAAATAATCAGGAATCGCGGACAGTGTAACAATGGACGCTAACTATCATTTCAAGCTCCGAAAATGTAAATTGGAGCCAAGGCAAAACAGAGGGGACAGCGGAATAGCGAGAACCAAACACTTTGAATAAAGAATCTGTGCCAAATTAACTGGATGTTTTGGGCCGCGAATGCAAACATCAGATAAAAATAACAAGCCACACGGTGGAGGACAGAGCGCAGTGCTTCTCCGTAGCCCGGGGGCTGCACATGCCCAGTCAGACTCTCCGCGGTAGAGAAGAGCCGAGCAGCATTCCCTAGCAGAAGGCTGAAGTAAAAGAGGGTCTGTGTTTGATGTATGAGCTTTGGCTTGCCATTGTGAGTCACCCCAGAACTAGCTCCAGGCAAGACAAAAATCTTTTGTGATTAATTAGAAAAACTGGACAATTATGAATTGACTGCACAAAGCCAGTGCACGGTAATATAAATAGTAATGAAGCTGGCTGAATGCGATGAGCGCACTGTGTTTATCCCAGAAAGACGGATTTTTTTTTTTTAGGTAGTATCAGCTTAATAAAATTTGAAGAACTTCAAATACCCTACAGAATTTTTTTTTTTTTTTTGGACCATTCTAGCATCATGCTACATCTCTGATAAATTGGCTATTTTTTCGGGAACCCATCTACTATGGCAAAACCCTTTTTTTGTGAATTTGCAAGAAAATCTAAACTGGGCTGGAAATGGTATTCATCTCCTAAAAACCTCCATTAATATGTCTGGCTAAGCAAAGGAACTGTGATATGCAATTATAATTTTGGCACACAGGCTAATCGTGATGCCGGTAAGCAGTGTTTAACGCCTGTGCTGCCAGATGCGTCTTAAATATATTGCGCCACGATACATTGCAGGAACCTTTTGCAAAAAAAAATTGTCAGCATAATTAAAAGACAATCCGGCATTAAGCGAACGATTGTTTACAAATGCCTGCTGTTCGTTATATTTATTTGTCTGATTTGCTTTAATGTCCGTCAGAGGCGTCATTGGCCGGGACGGTAATTTGTTAAACATTGATAGTCATTTACATGAGAAATTCGAAGAAATCCCAATTTAGTGTCGGATTGTTTTGGCTTTTTTTTTTTTTTAGTAGCAGCAGTTTTTTTTTTTTTGTTCCAATATAGAAGCAGGAGTCGACTTCTAATACATTGGAAGCGGAAAGAGGAGTAGGCTAAATTCTCACTCATGACCCGGGGTTAATTAGCTCCTCAGCCAGAACAGAATATGCCCTCTGGGTCAATATACACTGATGTAGATGCAGACTGCATTCTGCTCCCAATATTGTGCAATGCTAAATAATTACATTTTGATATAGATTTTTGCATTATTTAGTTGGTAATGTATGTTTACCCTGACAACTGCAAAAATATTCGAGATTACGTCGGGTGAAGCGCGTTCCTGTGTGGTGGGGACTACCTTACACAAATGTCAGCACAATTTAAATTATGAAGTGGCTTACCCCCTGGTGTCCTAAAATGTTGTTTTTTTTTTTGGCCAAGTAATTAACTCTTTTCAGTGCGCTACATATCCATGTGTCTTATTTGCCACTGTCTGCCCTTTCCACATTGTTTCCTATTATTATTCAAACAGGGCTGTCTTGGTAGTAAACCCATTGACCATTCAATCAGTAGTGTAGCTGCTGCTGATAATTAAAAGTTTCCAACCTATTGCCCAAGGCCAAGCTAGAGCCAGTCAGAGAGGAGCCAAGCCTAGGCTACTCATGGACCAATCGATCAGCTGATTAACCTATATTACTGATTGGTCAGAGCTGATTGCATCTCCACTAAAGAAATCTTCTCTTGCCTGGAGGTATAGGGTGCAGCTATACATTACGATTGGACACGGAAGCCGTCTAAGCGTTTGTGTCTGTTTACTGTTAACAAGTCTCCAAAAGCTTTGTCCACTACAGATGCATTTCGAGCCGCCTTTATTCTCTGCAGCTGCCTCCTTATCATTGCACTCGTGTTTTTCGATGCGAAAGGCCAAACACGTTCAAACTGTATATTAAGAGAATTAGGAGGACTAAAGGGTACGATTTGTAAACTGTTCTGTAAATAAGGGTTTAATTTAATCAGAAGGAAGGCAAGGCTAAAAGCACATATCCCTAAGGGCTCGTTCATATGGGCGTATTTACGTCGCATGTATTTTTTTGCACTCGCAATAAGCAATACATAGAACCCATTGATTTCAATGGGTTCATTATGTTATAGGTGTATGTTTTGGTTGCGTGAAAAACTGTGCACCATGGCCTATTTGGGTATGAACGTAGACCATAGAAGTAAATGGCCGAGGGCAGATACTGCATATTCACTGTGTAGTCGCTCAGCCAAATTATGGGCCCTTCTGTGGATTTTTTTTGCATTGTTGCGTATTTAAGTGCATAAAAACCGGCAAGAAGGGCTGAAAATGCAGGTGATATGGGTTTCAGTTGAATAAATACAATACATATTTACGTGACCATAAACCACATACGCACATGTCAACGAGTCCTAAGCATTGGAAATGTACCACCTGCCCCTTGCTTGGTTTCAATCATGGTGGCAGTGAAATGCTACTTGGATTCCTCAGCTGTTCTTGCTAAGGACCGTCATAAGTTACTATATCTTATTTGCTGCCAATATGTTACCATATATATAAAACTCGGCCTGCAGTTATGTCTCAGGCGGATATGTAAATTATTATAGTTGTGGTAAGATTAGATATGGGGTCTTGTCAACATACGCTGTAAAAGTGCTTCCCCCATTTCCCTATAGAAAGGCTCTCAGACGCTACTTTGGTGTAGTGTACCTCTTATTGAGGGATCGCTGACTGCAAGACTTACCCCTATGATGCACTCAAAGACATTTTTCCCAGTTAACAGACTTTGTGAAGGCCTTCATCATTGGAATGAGAGGTTGGTCGTTTTAATGAATTGCCATCCATCTAGCCTTCATGTTAAAATTATTGCCTGATTTTACATCTTAGCTGCCACAAATACATGAACGGTGGGTATCATCTTGTCACCCCGTCTATACTCCTGTCCTATTTCTAAGGCCTTGTTCAGATGAGCGTGTATTTTGACGCATCCGTGCTGCGCAAAAAATGGTGCATGCATGTCCTATCTGTACAGGTGTGTGTATTTTCATGACTGTAACACACGGACATGTGAACACATCATTGGAAACCAATGGTTCTAATAGATGCACACAAATACACGCTCGTCTGAACGAGGCCTTAGGGTATGTTCACATGGTGGAAGTCGCAGAGGAAATTTCCACATTATATTCTGCCTCAAAAACCGCCTCAAAATATGCGGCTTTTTGCCTCGTTTCTTGGCACAGATCCACATTTGGAATTTGCCCTATTGTAGCGGAAACGCAATTTTCCATGTTGGAATTCTGCACATGGATTTTGCCCATTGAGCAGCAAAACATGCAGAAACATCCACAGATTTTGGTGTGCTTTTTGGGGCAGAGTGCACCCAGGAATATTATGGGGTGAATTCCGCTGTGCGAACATACCCTGAAAATGGGGGGGTATATCCTTGTATGTGATATGGGATGCATTGTAGATGTAATATACAGCAGGACTCTGTGACACAGAAACTCTGCCGGTCAGACAGGAAAAACTTTGTGCTAAGTTATAGTGCCTCCTTCTCCCCTCTGTGTTATTACAACCATACTGACAAGTCAGGAGGTTTAACCCCTACTCAGGGCTCAGTCAGCGTTTTCCCCCCCGCATATATAGGTGCGAACCCCCCCGGCTCTATTAGAACCAATGCTTTCCATTGAAAGTGGTCACATGTTCGTTTTTTACGTTGGGCTGAGGAAAAAATAGGACAGCGTTTTGCGATTCGCACAAAAACGCATTTTTTGTGCAAAGCAATGCAACTTTAACAGTAGGAAATCCTTCTGTCAAAGCCCTCTAAAAAAGCCCTAGTTGCTGAAAAAAAAAAAAACATCCCCTAGAAGCGGTGTGTGGCTCCAGTGGATCTTCTCCCGGGTCCGCTGAACTGTTCTTCTTCATTTTCTTCTGGTCAGGGATTAAAGAACATTAAGAAAGAACAGTGTCAGGACCCCGAGAGAATATGCAGCGAAGCCAGACACCGCATTTAGGTGATGTATTAATTTTTTTCCAGCATCTAAGGCTTATTTTTAGGGTAGGGCTTATATTTTTAACCCTCCACCGCACAAAAATCCCTGTAGGCATTCCCTTAATCCCATGGCTTTCAATGGGGCAGCAGCAGCGCTGGCCCCATTGAAAGCAATGAGATAGCATTGTGCTCCTCTGCCACAGCTGTGACAGCTATGTCTGGAGATTCCTTCATCCCTGCGCGGAGTCCCCTTGTCACTGCATATTGTGACAGTGCTGTCACAGTGTTCAGTGATGAGGGGACTCTGCGCAGGGATGAAGGAATCTCCAGACATAGCTGTCACAGCTGTGGCAGAGGAGCACAATCTTAGGATTGTGTGTCCACACAACAGGTGCAAATAAAAAACGTATCTGCCACTTCGGTCTTGTGTTTTTTTATACATGCATTTTGCGTTTCGTTTTCACGGACCTATACATCCGTGAAAAGAACGCCTGTCTGACTGAGCCCTCAGCCTCTCTAAAATGTCTTTTACAAACACTTTTACTACTCAGAGGAGCCGTGCTAGCATGGCAGCTCTCCCTTCTGAGTGGAGAGTGATACGCCCTGTGCAATTGCATAGATTGCATGTCCATAACTACAGCCCTGCAGTTCAGTTTTTAAGTCTTATTCACACATCAAAAATCGTGCAAAAATTGCGTCCATCTGAAGCATTGGATTCCAAGGTATTTATTCAGATGAGCGATTTTTAGCTGCATAAAAAAATCACACGGGCAAAAATAGCACATTGGTGACCGTTTTCAGTCACCAAATTTATACGCTGCGTCCAAAGATAGTTCTTGCCCCATCTTTGGCCGAGATATGCTGGAAAGTCCAATAGACTTCTATGGAAGCTGAAAAAAGTGAGGGGGAGCTGCGTCCAACGCTAGGAAGAGAAGACGGCTGCTTCTATTTAAGCATTAGCAGTAGAGATGAGCGAGCGTACTCGCTAAGGCAAACTACTCGAGCGAGTAGTGCCTTATGTGAGTATCTGCTCGCTCGTCCCTAAAGATTCAACTGCCGGCGGGGGGCGGGGAGCGGCGCGGGAGAGTGGGGAGGAACGGAGGGGAGATCTCTCTCTTACTCTCTCCCCCACGCTCCACCCTGCTCACTCCCGCAACTCACCGCTCACCTGCCGGCAGCCGAATCTTTAGAGACGAGCGGGCAGGTACTCGAATAAGGCACTACTCGCTCGAGTAGTTTGCCTTAGCGAGTATACTCGCTCATTTCTAATTAGCAGACATTCCAAAGATTTCTGCCGATTGAGGGATTTCCGCGCTGCGCGTATTTTTCTGCCAATATGCAGCCGCTGCCCGTATAAACGGCAAAAAATACGTGACTAAAGATGAGGACTTGATCGTGGCTATTCGTCATTCATGTGATCTTTCAACGCATACGGCTGAATGTAAAAACGCATACGTGGATGATGAGTCAAGTTTTTTTTAACTTTCTCTGTTCCTTGATTATTAACTTGCACTTTGTGTTACTATAATGCCTCATTACTGATGGAACGTTGTACGTTTTGCTTGCCTGCATGTTTTTGATCTAGAATACATCTTACTTTTCAAAACCGCGGGAGGGGTTCACATGAAGGTATGCATAAAAAAAGGCTGAGCAATCGGAGGTGAGCCAGCCTATCCCCATGTATGGCAGCGATATTGTACTACGCACGGCAGCCTATCTCCTGCACGCTGTCCTCTGCAGTCTTTCAATGTTGTCACGCAGCGGCGGCGCATATATACATTGCATATGGGCGGTGTCAATTACGCACCAATAGAAAACAATGGTCTCTCTCTCTCGCGTAATACGCAGCAAAATAGAGCATTCTGCATTCTTTTCTGCTCTCACGTATTACACAATGCATACATGCAGATGTGAGTGAAACAGTGTAAGGCAATGTATTTGATTGCCTACTAATTACCGCATATCACATGCGCAGACATCGCGCATTATATGCGGCAAACTGAGACTCGTGGGAACTTATCGATACATACTTGAATGATATTGAATTCAACTGAGCTTTAAAAAAGTACTTTTTTTCTACACTGGTTGACCCTGCGTTGACGTCATCGGCTGATACAATTGCAGCACAAAGTTTGAGTTGTCATTTGTTTCTTTGCAGTTTATAAAACTGGTTATGAATAAAACCTCAATTTTTAATATTTGTCGGCCTTCAAAGTGTGGAAATTTCGCAAAAATTAAAAAATGCCCAAATATGTGCAGAATAAACATCAGAAGAATTATAGAAAACATCAACAGGAAGAAAGATCGAGAGATGGGGAATCCAAGAAGACCTGGATGTCCGATGAAAAAAGACAAATGTCAATTTAGTTCAACCTGTTTCCGCTCCCTCTTGTTGATCCAGAGGAAGGCAAGAAAACCCTCATGAGACAGTAACCAATTTACTCCATTTTGGGGAAAGAAATTCCTTCCTGACTCCATAATGGCAGTCAAAATAATCCCTGTATTAACATTTGAAGCTCCTACCTGACTCCAAGACCCGGATCAACAACACTGCTGGTCATCTAATGTCTATATCCTGTAATATCATAGCATTCTAGAAAGACGTCTAGTACCCTCTTAAACTCCTCTATCGATTTCGCCCTCACGATGTTCTCAGCCCAAGAGTCCCACAGTCTCACTGCTTTTACAGTAAAGAACCCCCTTCTGTGTTGGTGATGAAGCCTATAGATTTGATGTTTGAGCAAAATATTGATTGAAGACTCTTTCCATTTGTATCGCATTTCTCTTATCATAGATGAGTGGTTTGTAAGTTGAGAATGCGTTGTAATTATTTTTTTGCGAAAAATAATCTGTATGTATATACTTTGTCATTTCTAAATATTGTAGAACAAGATGACTAGTAGATAAGTACTAGAGATAAGCGAGCATACTCGCTATGGCAAATTACTCGAGCGAGTATTGCCATTTTCGAGTACATGCCCGCTCATCCCATAAGATTCGGGGGGCGGTGGGGGGCGGCGGGGGAGAGCAGGGAGGAATGGGGTGGAGATCTCTCTCCCCCCCGCTCTCCCATGCTCACTTCTACAACTCAGCGCTCACCCCCGCTGGCCCCCGAATCTTTTGGCACGAGCGGGCATGTACTCGAAAATGGCAATATTCGCTCGAGTAATTTGCCTTAGCGAGTACGCTCGCTCATCTCTAATAAGTATTTGTAATTTAGGATATGATGGTACTCATGAAATGTTGCAGCTGTATTCGTTGTAATGAACATTTGATGTTTGAAATTAAATTCTTTAAACTGTGTTGTACAAAATTATTTCTCACTCACCATGTGGTCACACTGATGTATTCCACGCTTTAAAACTAGCAGCCGTGTCCCAACACAGCCCCGTCCGAGGTTTTTTTCCTGTTTGACACAATGCCATGTTATAATTGTTCCTACTTATGAAATACTTTTAAAACTAACTTTTATTCAGGATTTCTGTAAAATCTTCAAACGTGAAGCAACAATCAAATGTATTAAACTAACAGCAATATTCAGTGCCACACCAGTGGTTTGGGTGAGTTTGTCTCATCAAGAGGCAAGCACTCTATGGAATCCACAGGTACCAGAGGGTGTGTGTATGTATGTATATATATATATATATATATATATATATATATATATATACTGTACAGCAAATGCAACCAAGAAAGGAAATGATACTGTCATAAATACTGTCCCTGTGGATGTACCCTGACTTGTCAATTGCAATAAACACTGTTCCTGTGGATATGCCCTGAGTTGTATATGACAACTTTGCACTATGGAAAACTGCAGCAGTACTGTCCTAAAAGTGGGTTAATGGGGGTGTTGTGTCTCCTTAAGGAGAGCACCTAAAAAGTGTGTGGGGGCACCTAGGGGGTGAGTGGGTCGGGGGATGGCATAATCTCTCGCCAATGTGAGCCCCCAAAAGGGGTGTGAGGAGATTTATATGGTCGTGCATGCTCCTCTGGGTAATTTATGCAAATAAGGAAAATGGAACAATACCTCTGCAGCGCCATCTATTGGATGGCGGCATTCCTTCAAATCAATGTATGAGTTTTTAACAAGTCTGTAAAACAATGATTGGGATTAGGAAATAAGAATTGTTTCAATAGGTGGCGCTGAAGAGCTATTGTTCCATCTTCCTTATTTGTCCTGAAAGTGTAACCACTGCAATGTAACATTGTCCTGAATGCACCCAAAAATGCTGCCACCCCGGCCCTCCACAAATCAAAAGTATAGTTTCCAATACATTTTGTTTTATTCTCAGTTCCAAAGTTTTATTCTCAGTTCATCAAGGCAACATGTAACATTTACAAGGTTAGGACCCTGAATATATTTTCATGGTGACCCCTGGCAAGAGGTTAGACAATTTCCCTATATTAGAAAGTGTGGTCAATGATTAGATAACATAATGTCCAATGGAGAGTTACCTGGCCGTAACCTGGGCTATGTGCCTCAGGAATAATCAGAATGTATTACTTACTCCAATTACTGTATTTGTCAAATCTGAACACATTTAATCAGAACAAATGCCATAAAAATGTTTAATAGTACCTTACTTGGCAGAATGCAGCAACAATATTTCAAAAAATTCATTTTCTTTATTTATGTAAGCTGTTTTGGCATTTACATATAAAACTATGGTGGAATCATGGGAAGATGAATTATGTAGAACAGGGAATATTCCAAGTCCAAACTCTTAGCATCGTAATACAGACAGCTGAAATGAAGGTCATAGAATGCTTATATCAAAAGTCATGCAATGAACATTCGAAAGTGATAATCCACAAGTAAACCAGGGATAAACCTATCAGCAGTAAATGTGGAACAGCATTAGGTGTATAGTTCTAAGCACTGTGAGATCAGCATTGTCATATTGTCATACATCCCAACGCTACATTTAGATGGAATGATTATCATTCACAAAATCACTCAAAGTAACAAAAGTGAAGGATAATCGTTGTGGCCAATGACTGAATGCCGAACGAGAATCATGAAGTTCTCATTCGCTGTTCAGTGGGCATAAAAATCCACACCTGCTCGTTTACTTATCGGGCAGTTTAAACACTGATCGTTCAGCGTATTACATAGAAATGTGAAACACTGAACGATAAGTAAATGAGAACTGCATGATTATCAATGAGAATTGTCGAAACAGGCTGCCCAAGTGCGAACAAGCTGGTGATGATGTCACCATCTTGTTCGCTCGGGCAAATGAGAATCATGAGATTCTCATTCTGTCTAAAAGGTCCATTAGGTAAGTAACATTAAATACTCATCAGACTTAGGTCTTCTGTAGAAGGGCGATTTTGCGCATGCAAAATCGCTTGCGCAAACCACAGAGAAAAGAACCCATTGATTTCAATGGGTTCCCTCTAGAGATGAGCGAGCATTAGTGTACTCGAAAGTACTCGTTACTCGCCTGCTGAAAGAACTGATTGTGATTGGCTGAGCACCTCAGCCAATCACAATCAGCTCTTTCAGCAGGCGGGAATTCTCAATCCCCGCCTGCTGATAGATCAGGACTACAAAGCCAGTGACAGCGGAGAGAAGACGCAGCTGAGCCCTGGCAGCTGAAGGGAGCTGAGTATGTTTTTTTTTTTTGTTTTTTACACTACTTTTACTGGTTTTTAGGGAAGGGCTTATATTTAAAGCCCTTCCCTGAAATCCAATGACAGGGAACCGGCAGCAGGATCCTCTACCGCAGCTGTCATGTGTGACAGCTGCGATAGGGAATTGAAGAATTCCTCTGTTGCATCTGTCACAGATGTGGCAGGTGCAGCAGCAGGGAATTCTTTTTACTAGCGGGGATGAAGGAAACATCTGCGATGTGTTCTTCATCCCCGCAGGGACACGGCAGTAGCGGACAGGTAAGTTTTTTTTTTACACTAAAATTGTTGTTTTTCAGGGAATAGCTGATATTTAAAGCCCTTCCCTGAAAAACAATTCAGGGGTGCCGGCAGGCTAGGGGTGCTGGCAGCAGCCGTGGCTCCATTGAAAAATGCTCGAGGCTCCCATTGACTTCAGTGGGGTTCGTTACTCAAAATGAGCCCTCGAGCATTACAGAAAGCTCCGCTTTAGTAACAAGTACCCAAGCATTTTGGTGCTCGATCATCTCTAGTTCCCTCACATTCTACGTTTTTGCACTCAATTTTTGCACTCGTGTAAGTAAGTATATGATCTGAGTATATGAAGTATTACTGATCACTCTCCCTGTCAAAAAGTTTTTTCTAATAACTAATTTGTGTCTCCTCCCTTTCAGTTTCATCCCACTGCTTCTAGTCTTTCCTTGTACAGATGAGAATAGAGCTGATCCCTCTGCACTGTGACAGCCCTTCAGATATTTGTAGACAGCTATTAAGTCTCCTCTCAGCCTTCTTTTTTGCAAGCTAAACATTCCCAGAGCCTTTAACCGTTCTTCATAGGACATGATTTGTAGACCGCTCACCATCTTGGTAACTCTTCTCTGAACTTGCTCCAGTTTGTCTATGTCTTTTTTAAAGTGGGGTGCCCAGAACTGGATACAGTATTCCAGATGAGGTCTGACTAAGGAAGAGTAGAGGGGGATAATGACCTCACGTGATCTAGACTCTATGCTTCTCTTAATACATCCCAGAATTGTTTTTGCCTTTTTGGCTGCTGCATCACATTGTTGACTCATTCTCAGTCTATGATCTATTAGTATACAAAAGTCTTTTTCATATGTGCCCCTGCTTAGCGCAATTCCTCCCATTCTGTATGTGCTTTCTTCATTTTTCTTGCCCAGATGTAGGACTTTGCATTTCTCCTTGTTAAATACCATTCTGTTAGTCGCTGCCCACATTTCAAGCTTTTTTAGATCTTTTTGAATACTCTCTCTCTCTTTCCTAGTGTTAGCTATCCCTCCTAGCTTTGTGTCGTCAGCAAATTTGATCGGTTTTGCATCAATTCACTCCTCCAGCTCATTTATGAAAATGTTGGACAACACTGGGCCTAGGACAGAGCCTTGTGGTTCCCCACTTGATACATTCTTCCACTTGGATGTGCAGCCATTTATGACCGCTCTTTGAGTACGATCACTCAGCCAGTTGTGAATCCACCTAACTGTTGCCTTGTCAATCTCATATTTGGTCATTTTTTCCAATGACCATGGTATGAGATTTTTTGTCAAATGCTTTACTAAAGTCAAGATATACTATATCCACCGCATTTCCCTGATCAACCTGGTCAATGATTCTGTCGTAGAAGGGAATTAGGTTAGTCTGGCATGACTTGTTTGTTACAAACCCATGCTGGCTCTGGTTAATTACTTCATTTTTATCCAAGTACTTGCATACATGCTGTTTAATAATTTGTTCAAAGATCTTTCCCGGTATATAAGTCAGACTCACAGGCCTGTAGTTTCCTGGGTCTTACTTCTCTTTTTTGAAGATAGGGACTTTTCCAATCTTCTGGGACTTCTCCTGTTCTCCAGGAATTTTCAGAGATTATGGCGAGTGGTTTAGCAATTACTTCGGCTGCATCCTTTAGTATCCTAGGATGTAATTCATCTGGACCTTGAGATTTGAATTCATTTGAGTTAGCTAAGTGTTCCCTCACCATCTCTCTGCTTATAGATAGCCTGCATTCTTTTATTGCCCCCAAAGCACAGGGAAGATCAATTGATGTTCCATCTACTTTCTGAGAGAAAACAGATATAAAATAAGAATTTAAAACTTCAGCCTTCTCAATTCCTATTTTGTATCTGTTTTCTCTCAGAAATGCTCTATTTTTGTGTGTGCATTTGAACACCCAAGGCACCACAGGAGTCTATAGGGGGTGCACAAATGTGCACCCCAGCCAAATAAAATTGCGTTCTGAACTGTGCAATTTTGCAGTGTTAATCGATAACACAGGGACTAATTAGGCTGCCCAGGCTGTTCCATCACAGAGTGGATGTGTCCCGCATCGATGTGACTGGGTCTGGCAGAGTAGAAAAGGACACTAGAATGCGCAGATTCGCACATGATAGCCACTTCACAGTGCTATTACATCACACTATTGCAAGACTTACTACGCACCCGCCCTTAGGGTGCTTTTAGACGAAACAATTATCTTACAAAAAATTGTTCAAACAAGCAAAAGTGAATGATAAGCATCCAATCTAAACACAGCCAATGACCAACGAATGAATGATAATCATTCGCTTTTCACATGTCACTCATCGTTGGCTCGTTCACTTATCATTCAGTTTAAACAGCGAATGCTCAATTGTTCTCAGTCATTATACAGCAAATGTGAACGACTGAATGATATCTCGTTTGAAAGAGTCAACGATGTGTGAGTGCAGAGCGAAGGAGCTAACAATGAAGTCACTCACTCATTTAAACAATAAATCCGCTTGTCTAAAAGTACCCTTCGGGCGGTTCAACAAGATCGTAAGTGCAATACGCACATGATAGCGAGATGATTTTGTGCCGTGAACGTTGCGCTATCATGCGCATATCTGTGCATTTTAGTGTACTTTTTACACAGACCTCAACCATTCACATGGGCATGGGACACCGCTGCACCCTGAGTTAGGAGGCTATTAACCCTTTCCAATCCAATTTTTATCCTGGTTTTCCTAGGGGCTTACTGTTTTTCTGCCATTATACACTGGCGCTATATGCTGGCTAAAGCCAGTACTACATGAGGTGACACTTTGGATAGGCTCCAACAGCAGAGTGGCTGGCAATATACAGTAAGAGAACCAAGACGGACGTCTTCCAACATCGGAGCTGTACAGCCTTAAATCATAATGTCTTCAGAGGTCAGACAGTGGACTGGAAAGGGTTAAGCCTAATTTATCCCCAGTGTGTTGTTTTCCCCACAGCATATTGCACAATTGTGCAGCAATGGGGAGTCCTATGGGACCTTTGGTGCGCAAATGTGCACTAAAATAGAGCATGTTGCATTTTTTTCGCACAAAATACGTGTGCGCATATGCCAAAGGGAGAATGAACCCATTGAAAACAATGGGTTCTATTCTTTGCACATTGTGCGCACAGAATGTGCGTGCGCAAATGCGCATGCAAACACACTTATGTGAAGCCACCCTAATGCTGCCCACAGCACATTATGGGGATGTATCCACTGTCCTATTACAAAAGTATTGGATACGCATAGTCATGAGCCCATTGTATTAATGAAAGGAGCGCCCCTCTGCCTCCTCCCTACCTTCCTAGACCACAGGAACTGATGATTGCTGCGCATCTGCATGTATAGCGGGGCTGAGAAAGATGGTGGGAGCATGAGTCGTATGGTATCTACACGCATTGTATTCTTTCATCCTTCCCATTAGTGATAATATTTCTTTGTAGTGTTTGGGTTATTAGAACGGTCCTGTCCCCATACTATGGTGTCCTTAAACAGGGCTGCATGGCCTAATAGCAGATATGCTTTAAATAATGGATGCATCCTTGAATTTTCTTAATTGTAACTTGCTCCAAACTCTGTTACTTCTATTCTTGCTAAATAACCTGAAAGAAATAAAAAAGTACGAGTTCTTTTAAGAAAATAGAAAAAAAGAAAATTGTCTTTTTGTTACTATTGGCTACGATATTATAGCTTTAAAGTCAAATAAAATGTCCTGTTTCTGTACCAGCAGGTGCATAAAAGTTTCTCACCTGTACTTTTATATTCATGGCAGTCACACTTATTCTGTTCCTCCCCCTTAGTCCACAGATAGTGTAATATCTCGTTACATAGCTCTATAATGGACATTCTCTAAAATGTGCCTGGCGGACCTTTAAAATACATAAACATAAAGTCAGCTAATTGAAATGGTCATTGGTCATAAACAACTTTTGCTTATATAATAGCCAATGTGATTATTAGCAAAAGTGCAAATCACCTTTTTTTTACCTAAAATGATGTTTTTGTGTTGAAAAATGTGCCTAAAGTACTGGTCAATAGGGGTCTCCCTTCCTTTTCATTTACTGCCCTCTGCTTTTTGTTAAGTGATGCCCATGCCTAATAACAGAGATAACAAGAAAGAAAACAGAAAGTGAAGGAGGCTGCTGGCTTATACAGACATGCTGTTTCAAACCTGGCCACTGCAGTGGGAACGAAGTTGTCTACTTGCTGCAGAAATCAACTCCATACATGAACATACTGCCCTGCAAACAGCTGATTGGCGGAAGTCCCTGATGACGGACCCCTGCATATAGGCCATCAATAGATTACAACTGGACAACCCCTTTGAATTTATTGGCCTGACAGTCACTACATATTTGGTCCATTTGTCCAAATCTGTTTGGTTATCGATCATGGTCATTGTAAGGATCACATTAAAAAATTTCCAGCAAAATTAGAATGCACTGGCTCTGTTTTTCTCCTTCTGAAATTGGGCCTGATGCTGATCCAGGCTCTCTGCAGCCCTTGATGCACTGGCGCTTTCCCTCTCTTTTTGAATTCCTGTCTCATTCTATTATGAGGTCTCTGCAGCCCATGATGTCCTGGCTCTTTTCTGTTCTTTTTGAATTCATGTCTCATTCTGTTACAAGGTCTCTGCAGCCCATGATATCCTGGCTCTTTTCCGCTCATTCTTAAGTCATTGGTCACATTGTTCACTTATCTTACTTGCCCTTAGTAGAATTATTTCCTTTTGGCTAGACTTGTCTGATGGGCTTCCATTTTTTCATATCCACCACATATCTTAATTATTCACAACTCTGAATCACAAAGCATCTTATTTTATCATAGATTATACCATAGGCCTCATTTATTCAAACTGTGTACTGAAAGGGTTTGTTGTACATAGCAACCAATCATCATTGCTTAAGCTGCTCTAGTAAAATGAAAGCTGTGCTGTGATTGGTTTATTTAAATGGGTTATTGAGCTGTGAAGATTGATGACCCATGCTTTTTGTAACAAATCTACTGCATATTATCGTATTCTAATAGAGGCATCAGTGGTAAGAAGAAGTAGGGAAGCAGCTTAGGACATCAACCCCATGTTTTCCCTGGGGTTGCAGAAAATGAAAATAGGTGGAGAAAAGGCACAACTCTTTTCCAGAAAAAGATAATTGAAGCAAGGAAATTAACCTGATTCTTCTTTATTAATTAACTTAAAACAGCCAATAGACGCCTTTCGGGCTGCAGCCCCTTTTTTAGAAATAGCTGGGTAAAGTGCAGAGGATGTCAGGAACGGAGTTTATGCCCCACTGTGGGAAAGAAGAATGTGGCATGAACTCTGTTCCTGACATCCTTGTGTTAATTTCCTTGTTTCAATTATCTTTTTGCTCAAAAAAGTTGCGTCTTGAGTCAGAGTATTTTAATTTATTATGCCCAATTACATATGATGGCAAAAAGTGAACCCGCAGCACCTTAGTTTACCATAAAAAAAGGAGAAAAAAGTCTCCAACTGACACTTCCAACAGAAGCCGCTCCATCCTTCTCTCCTTCTCCTTGTTTACTTGCCGGGTGACTCTCAGAATAGGAATTGTGTATCTACATCCCTTTAGCTACACCCCTTAGAGTAGTACTACAGAGTGGCTGAGATACATGCAGAAATACTTGTTGGGGTCGTTTCAAATTAATTAGCAAATGGCCACACAATTTTATAAGTAAACAGCAGCTTAACCTGCAAAACTAGGCAGCCAATAATAACTTACATACTATGCCGACATGCTGTTCAGGCTGCCGAGGCTTCGGAGAAGATCTGCTAAAAAGACTGCCTGGGGAGGAATAGGTAAGTATATATTTTTTGTTTTCTAATGACAGAACCCCTTTAATTAATTAAGTAGCTGGGTGAGGAGGGGTGGGGTGGGGGCACAGATCTGTATCTTTCCCCCAGGTGCAGGAGAGCCTAGCTACACTCTCTGTAATAAAACCTGCATGCATATAAAGACATGTTGCTGTTGTTGTTGTTAGCTGTTTAGTCATTCATGACCCTCAGTGACCCTAAAGGCAAGCTCCCTCCATGTTTTTCAGTTTTGCGCTGCTTCTTTCAGTTGTGTGATGTCCATGCCAGTATCACCTCTGACAGTATCAGCCATCATGTCCTTTGGCAGTCGGGTCTTCTTTTGCCACTGATCTGTCCCAGCATTATAGATTTTTCCAGCGACTCTGCTCACATTACATGGCCAAAATCCGTGAGTCTGAGTCCGGCTATCTTGCCCTCTTCGGTCTTATACGATTCAGGACTTCTCACCGTCCAGGGTATACGCAGCAGCTTTCGCCAGCACCACAGCTCACACGCATCAATCCTCCTTCTATCAGCTTTTTTCACAGTCCAGCTTTCACATCCATACATGACTGTGCGGAAAACAATGGTTTGCACAATCCTGCATTTAGTTGCAATGCCAATATCCCTACTTTTCCAGATTTTGTCTGTTTAGCATTGCGCTTCGTCCCAGTGCTATCCTACATTTTATCTCTGGCACAGATTCTCCTGCATGATCAATTTTTGAACCAAGGAAGATGAACTCTCGCATGCATTCTATCACCTTGTTGTCGATTTTGGCCATTTTTTGCAGTTGTCATAATTTTAGTCTTCTTTAAATTCTGGTAGAGGCCCATTTTTTCACTCTCAGGTTTAATCTTCCATATCAGCTGCTTCAGACCTGCTTCTGTTTCTGCAAGTAGAGTTGCGTCATCCACAAAATGGAGATTGTTGATGTTTCTGCCACCTATTTGCACCCCAATTTCCAATTCATCTAGGTCCATTTTCCGCATGATCACTTCTGCATATGCAGCCCTGTTGAATGACTTTGCCGATCCCAAACCAATCTGTGTCCCCCATACTGTGTTCTCACTTTGGCTTCTTGATTGGTATAAAGTGATTTTATCAGCTTGACTAGATGTGCCGATATGCCCAGCTCTTGTAGGGCCTGCCATATCTTGTCATGGTCGAAAGCCTTGATGTAGTCGATGAAACATAACAAACACATATGAACATATACAGTCCATATGTTTTTGTTTTTGAGAGCGTAATGTATCGCATACCTCATTACAGTAAACCTAAGATCTAAATTCTATATAGTGTATTAGTTATGCTTTGGTCCTATATAGTAAACATAGTAAACCTTCCCATGCTCATTCCCACTGGTCATTGGTCAGTGTATTTCCTTATTGGCATTACGAACAAGCAAATTATATAGAACTTGTACCCAGTAGTAATACATATAGGGGCTTATGTACTATTCAAAATACAACAGTTTTCTGGGTTAAGTACGCCAAAAAGCTGACTTACATGTTTATGCCACATTTATCATGTGTTTTTCAAAACTTCCAGACAGTTTTTCCAACTTGTTCAAAAATGGGCATGGTCTCAAGTGCTCTAAAAATTGCGTCAAATTGTCATGAACTGCATAAGAAATTTGGCGCACTTTTCGAACGTAAACTAAGCCAACTAATAGGTGGTCTCAACTTGGCCTATACAGTCTTAAAATTTTATAGAGTCATCATTGAGTGATAAACCAGCGCATTTCAAAACTGTTTAGTCTAAGTTTACACTAACTTTAAAGGGGTTATCCAGGCAGCACCTGCTCGGAAATATACCAGGGTCTGAGCAGAAGTGCTCTTCCCATTGAAATCAATGGGTACTGTACTTGTAATTGATTTCCATCAGAGCTGCACCTTCAATTACGACCACAGGCCGCCACATAGGGGTCGGAGCAGTGCTTCTACTCCGACCCCATTGTATCCCGGGGGGCACTGCCTGGATAACCACTATAAGCCAGTATTAGTAAATAAGCCCCATAGTGTACCAATGCAGAAAACAAGCTGTATGTGTAAAGACTATAGTATATAGCAAAGGCATTGCAAACAGTTAAAAGTGAATTCAGTTGTAGCTGCAAGGCGAGGCACACGTACGGCTCTCTAAAATAACCAGTGTCAGAACACGCCAACAGGGACATCGCAACGTAGGGCTTTTTTAGGTAAATGAAACTTGTTGAAAGTGACACCACTGTTATACAACAACACATCTGAAGAGAATGATTAAATGAATCTAGTGCTAAAAGTTCTAAATTACAAAGGGTTGGAGTGTTACGAATGTGATCACTGTATAATGTGACAATTATGTTACAGTAGCTGCCAGTAGCACTTAGATTGGTAATAGTATGATGGATTTTATCTGTAAAACAACTGCTATCAGTGTGGAGAAAGTGACATGTGCTAATTAAAATGTGGTATAGCTGCTAGGTATAAACAATCAGGAATAAAAAGATGTGCAGGGAGTGACAATCATACACTGAAGCACCGCGTCTAGTTGTACTGCTTCATGTACTTCATCCCAATATGGAAATTACAAAGTTCTATGGTCATGCATCTATTACTGCATAATAAAGGGGTTTTCTAGGGAAATACTATTGATGACCTATCATCAGGATAAGTCATCTATAGTTGATAGGCTGGGGTATGTCGTTCTGGACCTGACCGATAAGCTGAGCGGGCGCATGCTGACAGCGCCGCAAAAATACAGAGGACGAGCGGAAGTCTCTGCGCCGACCTCCGTGTTGTGGCTGGTGCTAGTAACTGCAGGCATGGCTCTTATTGAAATTACATAGACCTGCCTCTCACTATACGAGGTCAGCGTTGAAGCTTCCACTCCGACCTCTGTGTATTTGGAGCTGAAGTCTTCGCACCGACCTCCCATGTAGTGGCCAGCACTTGTAATTGCAGGCACCGCTCCCATTGATTTCAATGAGAGCCGTGCCTGCAGTTACAAGCGCCGGCCACTACACAGAGGTTGATGCAGAAACATCAGCTCCGACCTCTGTGTATTTGCGGTGCTGACAGCATGCGCCCGCTCAGCTGATCGGTCGGAGTCCTGAGCAACGGACCCCAGCAGATCAACTATCCCAATGATAGATCATCAATAGTGTTTCCCTGGAAAACCCCTTGAACTCTGAACTATATTAGTACAAGTATATTAGTACATCATTAACTTGTTAGGGTGGGGTCACAAGAGCATGTTTTTGCGTGTGCATACGCACGCACAAAAACACGCTTGTATTTACAACAACGCATTCCCTATGGTGCCACTTGGGAATGCACGCATTGTTTTCAATGGAGCCGCGTCTGCTGCCGGCGGCTCCATTGACAATAATGGTCTGCCGGCACCCCTGCATTCTTTTCAGGGAAGGGCTTTACATATAAGCCCTTTCCTGAAAAAGAAACATTTTAGTGCAAAAATAAAAAAAAACTTACCTCTCCACCACTGCCGTGACCCCCGCGGGCATGAAGAACACATCTGCCGCATGTGGCAGATGTTTCCTTCACCCTCGCTAGTTAAAAGAATTCCCTGCTGCTACATCTGCCACATCTGTGACAGATGCAGCAGAGGAACTCTTCAATTCACAGCCGCAGCTGTCACACATGTCAGCTGTGGTAGAGAATCCTGCTGCTGCCATCCCTGTCATTGGATTTCAGGGAAGAGCTTTAAACATAAGCCCTTCCCTGAAAATTCAAAAAAATAGTGTATAAAAAAAAAAAAAAGCATATGCACCTCTCTTCAGCTGCCGGGGCTCTGTAGTTCTGAGATATCAGCAGCCGGGGATTTAAAATCCTCGCCTACTGGTAGCTCTGATTGTGATTGGCTGAAGCACTTCTCAGACAAATTTGTTAGTTGCACTCAAGCTAAATATTCATAAAGATCTTCATGATCCACAATTAGCTTAGAGGCATACAAAATTTTAAAATAGAGAACAAATGTCTCCAAAATTTCATCTTCCCCTATAACCAGAAAATTATCAGGCCATCTCAATGCTGCCACATAAGATGATGATACCTGTGCCTTAATTATAAAGGCCCAAAAATATCACCTTGCTTTCCCCTCCTCAAAAATTTTTCACTTCATTAAAATACGTCTACTTTTTGCAATGCGTTTCACATGACCCACAAGGTGCGACTGTGCCTCTCTCCAATTAATTTCCGCTTGATTATTGGGAGAATGTATATACACTAGCTTTGCTCCTAAAGCCCGTTGTGGAAGGACCATAATATCATCCTGAGATTTAGACTTATGTAAACTAATGTTTTGTATATAATGACCCCATATAAATGCTTTCATAGCATCCCACACTGCAGATACTGAAGAAGAACCAATATTATACTGAAATAGTTCCAATAAAGCCTCTTCTTTTCCAGCATTGCCATCAATCAAATTTAACCCGAAGGGATTTAATTTACAGATCATATCCAAACAAAATTCCTTATTATATGTTGTCAATAACAAATGAAGTGGAGAATGATCAGATACAGTTTGTGGCAGATGTTCCACTCTACAAACATGAGAAAACATAGATGGAGTACCCATCCAGAGAACTATCCCAGCAAGGGTACTATGTGAACTCGAATAGCAAGAGAATTATCAACTTCTGGGTTTCTCAACCTCCACAGATCATATAAACCTAGTTCCATAAATAAATGTGTGAAAGCAGTGGGGGAAGGAGGAAAGCCACTATAGAGCCTTTATTAAATGTGTACAAACAGGGATCCAAGCAATTATTAAAATTGCCCACCATCGATGTGGGAACAGCAGGAGATGCAGCCATAAATTCCATCACCTTCTTAATAAATTCGCTGAAATACAGAGAGGGGATATATATTGCCACTAAAAAATAATTCTTCTGAGCAATAGTACATCTAAGGCAAATAAATCTCTCCTTTGAATCTATAAAGTATGACTCACATCTGAAAGGGATGTTTTTATGAATCAGTACACATGCTGGTAGCACGAGTGCACAGAATGAAAAGAACGTGCCCATGAGGAATGGTGGAGAAAGTGAACAGTGTCTTTTGTTAAATAGGTTTCTAATACATAGGTTAAAATTGCTGAATAGATGAAAAGCAGCACATCTTTTAGTTTTAGCCCTCATATCCTGAATATTCAAGGCAATTATATTAACCTTTTGAGCCATGGTAAATGATATTCATTGTTATATCACACACCTATTTATATAATTTGAGAAGCTGGTTGCGTTGCATGAGAGACATGGAGGAGGAAAAGAGAATAAAAAACAAACAAACAAAAAAAAATGCACCCAACCCCACACACTAGAGATGAGCGAACGTACTCGTCCGAGCTTGATATTCGTGCGAATATTAGGGTGTTCGGGATGCTCGTTACTCGTAACGAGCACCACGCGGTGTTCCGGTTACTTTCAGTTTCCTCTCTGAGACGTTAGCGCGCTTTTCTGGCCAATTGAAAGACAGGGAAGGCATTACAACTTCCCCCTGTGACGTTCAAGCCCTATACCACCCCCCTGCTGTGAGTGGCTGGGGCGATCAGATGTCACCCGAGTATAAAAATCGGCCCCTCCCGCGGCTCGGCTCAGATGCCTTGTGACTTAGCTGAGGGAAAGTGCTGCTGCTGTAGGGAGAGCGTTAGGAGTCAGTGTAGGCTTCAAGAACCCCAACGGCCCTTCTCAGGGCCACATCTACTAGTGTGCAGTACTGTGTTAGCACAGTATTTTTTTTTTTTTTTGTCCAAAATTGGATCTGCAGAGCATTGCGCCCAGCAATAGGGACAGAAGTGGGGGTTAGGCAGGGAGAGTGTTAGGAGTTAGTGTAGGCTTCAAGAACCCCAACGGTCCTTTCTAGGGCCACTTCTATCCGTGTGCAGTACTGTCCAGGCTGCTGTTAGCAGTGTTGCATATTTTTTTTTTCTTCTCAAAACCGGCTGTGCAGAGCATTGCACCCGGCATTAATACTACAGGGATAGAATTGTGTAGGCAGGGCCAGAAGACATTTATTATTCATTGAATACACGCAGTGGGGTCTTCCCTTTGCTAAAAAGGAAAAAAAGGAAAAAAATTATATTTGGCCTGCCTGTGTCAGTCCTAAGGTCTGCGTGTACGTGTGTGCTGCGTGTACAACGTACAAAAATCAGACGCAACCAGCTACGGTTTACTGCAGCCTAGCGCCATTGTCTTTCCTGACTGGCAAATACCTGCTCTGCTAGAGTTAATAACTCTGCTACACTATACTTGTGTGACACTTTTTGAGGGCCACACCACAGATATTAAACTTCTTGTTCATTGAATACACGCAGTGGGGTCCTCCGTTTGCAAAAAAGCGAAAACATTATATTTGGCCTGCAGGCTTGCGCCAATTTATTTCCTGCCTGGGAAATCAAATCACTGGTAATACAGCATGCTGAGGGGTAGGGGTAAGCCTAGAGGACGTGGACGTGGCCGAGGACGCGGAGGGCCAAGTGAGGGTGTGGGCACAGGCCGAGCTCCTGATCCAGGTGTGTCGCAGACCGATTAGGAGAGAGGCACGTTTCTGGCTTCCCCACATTCATCGCCCAATTAATGGGTCCACGCGGGAGACCTTTATTAGAAAATGAGCAGTGTGAGCAGGTCCTGTCGTGGATGGCAGAAAGTGCTTCGAGCAAGCTATCATCCACCCACAGTTCTGCGCCGTCCAGTGCTGCAAATCCGAATCCTCTGTCTGCTGCTCCTCCTTCCTCCCAGCCTCCTCACTCCACTACAATGACACCTGCTCAGGAGCGGGAACACTCCCAGGAACTGTTCTCGGGCCCCTGCTTAGATTGGGCAGCAGCGGTTCCTCTCCCACCAGAGGAGTTTATCGTCACTGATGCCCAACCATTCGAAAGTTCCCGGGGTCCGGGGGAAGAGGCTGGGGACTTACGCCAACTGTCTCAAGAAGTTTCTGTGGGTGAGGAGGACGATGACGATGAGACACAGTTGTCTTGCAGTGAGGTTGTAGTAAGGGCAGTAAGTCCAAGGGAGCAGCGCACAGAGGATTCGGAGGAAGAGCAGCAGGACGATGAGGTGACTGACCCCACCTGGTGTGCAATGCCTACTCAGGACAGGTCTTCAGAGGGGGAGTCAAGGGCATCAGCAGGGCAGGTTGCAAGAGGCAGTGCGGTGGCCAGGGGTAGAGGCAGGGCCAGACCGAATAATCCACCAAGTGTTTCCCAAAGCACACCCTCGCGCCATGCCACCCTGCAGAGGCCGAGGTGCTCTAAGGTCTGGCAGTTTTTCACAGAGACGCCTGACGACCGACGAACAGTGGTGTGCAACCTTTGTCGCGCCAAGATCAGCCGGGGAGCCACCACCAACAGCCTCACCACCACCAGCATGCGCAGACATATGATGGCCAAGCACCCCACAAGGTGGGACGAAGGCCGTTCACCGCCTCCGGTTTGCACCGCTGCCTCTCCCCCTGTGCCCCAACCTGCCACTGAGATACAACCTCCCTCTCAGGACACAGGCACAACCGTCTCATGGCCTGCACCCACACCCTCACCTCCGCTGTCCTCGGCCCCATCCACCAATGTCTCGCACCGCACAGTCCAGCCGTCGCTAGCGCAACTGTTGGAGCGCAAGCGCAAGTACGCCGCCACGCACCCGCACGCTCAATCGTTAACCGTCCACATAGCCAAATTTATCAGCCTTGAGATGCTGCCGTATAGGGTTGTGGAAACGGAGTCCTTCAAAGCTATGATGGCGGCGGCGGCCCCGCGCTACTCAGTTCCCAGTCGCCACTACTTTTCCCGATGTGCCGTCCCAGCCCTGCATGACCACGTCTCCCGCAACATTGTACGCGCCCTCACCAATGCGGTTAGTGGCAAGGTCCACTTAACTACGGACACGTGGACAAGCACAGGCGGGCAGGGCCACTACATCTCCCTGACGGCACATTGGGTGAATTTAGTGGAGGCTGGGACAGAGTCAGAGCCCGGGACCGCTCACGTCCTACCTACCCCCAGAATTGCGGGCCCCAGCTCGGTGGTGGTATCTGCGGCGGTGTATGCCTCGTCCACTAAACCACCCTCCTCCTCCTCCTCCTCAACCTCTGTCTCGCAATCTAGATGTGTCAGCAGTCGGTGTCGCGCGGCGTGGCAGCACAGCGGTGGGCAAGCGTCAGCAGGCTGTGCTGAAACTACTCAGCTTAGGAGATAGGAGGCACACGGCCCACGAACTGCTGCAGGGTCTGACAGAGCAGACCGACCGTTGGCTTGCGCCGCTGAGCCTCCAACCGGGCATGGTCGTGTGTGACAACGGCCGTAACCTGGTGGCGGCTCTGCAGCTCGGCAGCCTCACGCACGTGCCATGCCTGGCCCACGTCTTTAATTTGGTGGTTCAGCGCTTTCTGAAAAGCTACCCACGCTTGTCAGACCTGCTCGTAAAGGTGCGCCGGCTCTGCGCACACACGGACGCTGCCACCCTGCGCACCCTGCAACATCGCTTTAATCTGCCAGTGCACCGACTGCTGTGCGACGTGCCCACACGGTGGAACTCTACGCTCCACATGTTGGCTAGGCTCTATGAGCAGCGTAGAGCTATAGTGGAATACCAACTCCAACATGGGCGGCGCAGTGGGAGTCAGCCTCCTCAATTCTTTACAGAAGAGTGGGCCTGGTTGGCAGACATCTGCCAGGTCCTTCGAAACTTTGATCAGTCTACCCAGGTGGTGAGCGGCGATGCTGCAATCATTAGCGTCACCATTCCTCTGCTATGCATCTTGAGAAGTTCCCTGCAAACCATAAAGGCAGCCGCTTTGCGCTCGGAAACAGAGCCGGGGGAAGACAGTATGTCGCTGGATAGTCAGAGCACCCTCCTATCTATATCTCAGCGCGTTCAGGAGGAGGAGGAGGAGGATGAGGAGGATGAGGAGGAGGGGGAAGAGACAGCTTGGCCCACTGCTGACGGTACCCATGCTGGTTGCCTGTCATCATTTCAGCGTGTATGGCCTGAGGAGGAGGAGGAGGAGGAGGATCCTGAAAGTGATCTTCCTAGTGTGGACAGCCATGTGTTGCGTACAGGTACCCTGGCACACATGGCTGACTTCATGTTAGGATGCCTTTCTCATGACCCTCGCATTCAACGCATTCTGGCCACTACGGATTACTGGGTGTACACACTGCTCGACCCACGCTATAAGGAGAACCTTCCCAGTCTCATTCCCGAAGAGGAAAGGGGTTCGAGAGTGTTGCTATACCACAGGACCCTGGCGGACAAGCTGATGGTAAAATTCCCATCCGACAGCGCTAGTGGCAGAAGGCGCAGTTCCGAGGGCCAGGTAGCAGGGGAGGTGCGTAGATCGAGCAGCATGTACAGCCCAGACAGTGCAACAGTCTTTAAGGGCCTGGCCAGCTTTATGGCTCCCCACCAAGACTGTGTCACCGCTCCCCAGTCAAGGCTGAGTCGGCGGGAGCACTGTAAAAGGATGGTGAGGGAGTACGTAGCCGATCGCACGACCATCCTCGGTGACGCCTCTGCCCCCTACAACTACTGGGTGTCGAAGCTGGACACGTGGCCTGAACTAGCGCTGTATGCCTTGGAGGTGCTTGCTTGTCCTGCGGCTAGCGTCTTGTCGGAGAGGGTGTTTAGTGCGGCTGGGGGAATCATCACAGATAAGCGTACCCGCCTGTCAACCGACAGTGCCGACAGGCTTACACTCATCAAGATGAACAAAGCCTGGATTTCCCCAGACTTCTCTTCTCCACCAGCGGACAGCAGCGATACGTAAGCAATACGTAGGCTGCACCCGCGGATGGAAGCTACGTTCTCTCTCACCATCCAAAACGGGGACATTTCTGCTTCATCAATCTGTGTCTAATATTCCTCCTCCTCCTCCTCCTGCTCCTCCTCCTGAAACCTCACGTAATCACGCTGAACGGGCAATTTTTCTTAGGGCCACAAGGCTCACTCATAATTTTTCTAAACAATTTTTAGATGTTTCAATGCTCTGAAAAGCGTTGGAACTTTAACTTGAACCAATTTTTCGTTAAACTGGGCTGCCTCCAGGCCTAGTTACCACTTAAGCCACATTACATTAACCAAAGCGATTAATGGGTTTCACCTGCCCTCTTGGTTGGCCATGGCCAATTTTTTTCAGGTACATTAGTACTGTTGATACAGCAATTTTTGTGGGCCCTCGCCTACAGTGTAATCAAATATATTTTTAGCCCACCTGCATTAAGCACGACATTACTACCTCAGCTGTGTTGGGCAATGCAATGGGATATTTCTATGTACCGCCGGAGGCTTCCTGGCACCCACCCCTGCTGTGGGTCCACAGGGAATTATAAATGCATCTGTTTCCACTTGTAAAGAACCCCAGTCAGACTGGGGCATGCAGTGTGGGCCGAAGCCCACCTGCATTAAGCACGACATTACTACCTCAGCTGTGTTGGGCAATGCAATGGGATATTTCTATGTACCGCCGGTGGGTTCCAGGGAGCCACCCATGCTGTAGGTGCACACAGATTTTTTACTACATCTGTCCACTTGTAAAGAACCCTAGTCAGACTGGGGCATGCAGTGTGGGCCGAAGCTCACCTGCATTAAGCACGACATTACTACCTCAGCTGTGTTGGGCAATGCAATGGGATATTTCTATGTACCGCCGGTGGGTTCCAGGGAGCCACCCATGCTGTAGGTGCACACGGAGTTTTTACTACATCTGTCCACTTGTAAAGAACCCCAGTCAGACTGGGGCATGCAGTGTGGGCCGAAGCCCACCTGCATTAAGCACGACATTACTACCTCAGCTGTGTTGGGCAATGCAATGGGATATTTCTATGTACCGCCGGTGGGTTCCAGGGAGCCACCCATGCTGTAGGTGCACACTGAGTTTTTACTACATCTGTCCACTTGTAAAGAACCCCAGTCAGACTGGGGCATGCAGTGTGGGCCGAAGCCCACCTGCATTAAGCACGACATTACTACCTCAGCTGTGTTGGGCAATGCAATGGGATATTTCTATGTACCGCCGGTGGGTTCCAGGGAGCCACCCATGCTGTAGGTGCACACTGAGTTTTTACTACATCTGTCCACTTGTAAAGAACCCCAGTCAGACTGGGGCATGCAGTGTGGGCCGAAGCCCACCTGCATTAAGCACGACATTACTACCTCAGCTGTGTTGGGCAATGCAATGGGATATTTCTATGTACCGCCGGTGGGTTCCAGGGAGCCACCCATGCTGTAGGTGCACACGGAGTTTTTACTACATCTGTCCACTTGTAAAGAACCCCAGTCAGACTGGGGCATGCAGTGTGGGCCGAAGCCCACCTGCATTAAGCACAACATTACTACCTCAGCTGTGTTGGGCAATGCAATGGGATATTTCTATGTACCGCCGGTGGCTTCCTGGCACCCACCCCTGCTGTGGGTCCACAGGGAATTATAAATGCATCTGTTTCCACTTGTAAAGAACCCCAGTCAGACTGGGGCATGCAGTGTGGGCCGAAGCCCACCTGCATTAAGCACGACATTACTACCTCAGCTGTGTTGGGCACTGCAATGGGATATTTTTATGTACCGCCGGTGGGTTCCAGGAAGCCACCCATGCTGTCGGTCGACAGGGACTTCACAATAGGGAGTTGTACCTGCCTGTGTCTATGAATTAAAAAGCCCGGTCTGACTGGGGCATGCAGAGACACCTTGACAGAATGAATAGTGTGTGACACATAGGTTCCCCATTGCTATGCCCACGTGTGCAGCTCCTGATGGCGGTGGCACAGGATTCTATTTCTCATTGCTTCTGTACAGCATTGTGGGCTATCGCCCCGCCACTTTTAAAGAGGGTCGCTGCCTAGCCGTGCCAACCTCTGCAGTGTGTGCCTGCGGTTCCTCCTCATGGCAGACGCACTTCTAAATAGACATGAGGGTGGTGAGGCATTAGGGCAGCTGAAGGCTGCGCAGGGACACTTTGGTGTGCGCTGTGGGGGGGAGGGGGGGCCGTTGGGCAGCATGTAACCCAGGAGAAGTGGCAGTGGAGTGTCATGCAGGCAGTGATTGTGCTTTGTTGGAGGTAGTGTGGTGCTTAGCTAAGGTATGCCATGCTAATGAGGGCTTTTCAGAAGTAAAAGTTTTTGGGAGGGGGGGGGGCCCACTCTTGCCGCTATTGTGGCTTAATAGTGGGACCTGTGAACTTGAGATGCAGCCCAACATGTAGCCCCTCGCCTGCCCTATCCGTTGCTGTGTCGTTCCCATCACTTTCTTGAATTGCCCAGATTTTCACACAAGGAAACCTTAGCGAGCATCGGCGAAATACAAAAATGCTCGGGTCGCCCATTGACTTCAATGGGGTTCGTTACTCGAAACGAACCCTCGAGCATCGCGAAAAGTTCGTCCCGAATAACGAGCACCTGAGCATTTTGGTGCTCGCTCATCTCTACCACACACATATAGCCCATATCCCCCAGTGCTCTAATCACCTAAGCTTAGTGATAATGGTCAAAAAGAAAACCCAAATATGATTTGAAACCTATCTATCACTCCCAAAACCCTGCAAAAACCCAAAGCTTCACAAGGGGTGCTCCTGGACTCAGCAGCACACAATCCATGGTCCCTGAGATAATGGGAAAAAGAATTAAACATTACCCTGTCTGAAGAAAACACAGACAAAATCCTGAGCAACTCTCATGGCTTTTCAAAATGTACCCACATTCAAGAAAACTCATTCAAGCTTCTATCAAGATGGTACAAAACACCCCATCAATTATTGAAGCTGAATTTAGCACCCTCTGACTGCTGCTGGAGATGTGGCCTCCATGGAGGCATCCTCCTCCACATTTGGTGGAACTGCCCTGAGATGGTCCCCTATTGGAAACAAATATTCTCCCAAATCAATAAAATGTGCTCAACCTCACTAAACATGGAAGTATTATTGTGGCTCCCATCCAAAAACTTCACCCCAAGGAAGGACAACTTGCCAACAATCTAATTAACTGTAGCCAAGTTACTCATCCCCTTTATGTGGCGAAACAATGAACACCCCTCTCTAGCCCAATGAGAAAATAAAATATATCAAATTTCAAGGAGCTCATGAGCTGGGAGAACGGTACCAAAACTAAATTCCATAATACCTAGTTACCATGGATCGAATTTAAAAACTACCAGACAGCCATGCTATACTAATTAGGTCCAACCACTCTCTCCCACCATCAATCATAGCCCCTTCAACACTTGGGGCCTCTTATACAGACTGTAAAACGCACCCCATTACTATTAAATAAGAAGTCTTCAGATCAGAAACTCTTCAAAACCAGCCTATACGACTAACCCTCCCCCACCCTACTTACTGGTTCTTCGGTTAATGTTTTATAGTTAATGACTTTATCAATAATCTTTTATATTGTGGCAAGACATAATTCGGTCCCATTCTTATAAGTTTACTCAAAGTTGTTTTGTATTGTAACTAGAGATGAGCCAGCATGCTCGAATAAAGTAGTTATCGCTCTTCTCGAGTAACCGCTTACTGGTCCGAGCAGGCTCGGGGGGGGGGGGGGGCTTTGGGGGTGAGGGGGGAGGCGGCGGGTGTTAGCGGGGTGGGGGGGTATAGAGAGAGAGGTCTTTTTGCCAGGATTGCAGGAGGAGTTGAGTGAACAAACTCTGCTAACCAGTTCACCACTTTGCGGCATTTCTCAGTAAAGTGATCAGAGTGATCAGAACGTACCGTGCATTTGGCGTGTTCACCCAGCTCAAAACTCGATGTTGTTCCTAGTGTGACACATGCAGCCTCCCGCTAGAGAGTAGTCACTGTAGCATTTGTAGATACCTTCTTTTTTGGATGGGCAGTGACCCTGGGGGTGGGTCCAGTTCTGAGTGTTGCTGTGGAGCCCCATTAATGTACACACCTGAAGGAGGGATACATATTGTTTCAACAAACCTATAGACAAACCATCATGTGAATTCAGAAACATTGCATGTGTTCTTCTTCACTTTACTGAATCCCGAAGGATTTACTTTAGGAAAGGAGGAAATTAGCTGGAAAGAATTCCTGTTTTAATTGGCAGATTAACAAATATGTTTGTGGATCACAATCATTTTTGCAAATCATTTACAAATCACAGTTTGAACACTGCCCAGAATGCAATTTAATAGCATTTTTCACATGAATGGAAATAGAACTGCATTGCATTTATTCATATTACGCCATATAACACAGATATAGAAAGAAAAAGGCAAAGGAAATGTCACAAGAGCTAAATTATCCATGCAGCTATAAGTATTTTCATTAGATGTTTGCATCTTGCTTTATGTATCCCATTTTAGCTTTACGTTCCCATGGTAAAGAATTGTAGAAATGTACCTGTTCTTTGGATACTTATTGAAGCATTTGAATGACTAGTAATGAGTTGAAAGTGTAGGCTGGTTGATTGTACCAACTGTTTTGTAGCACTTGATCCCCATCCCTCTGCATTTATCATTCACTTTAAATATGCTGATAAAATCTATACGGAGAATACTGTACACTGAGATATCAGGTTACAGTTGCAGCCCATAGAAATCTACGGAGAAGAAAGGGGGTGTATACAGCACAACAGAGAACATTATATAGTACTTCTGGGCGGTGTTGCTGTGAATCCCGCACTGAAGTGAGGTAGAACATGTGCTAGAGCCAGCAGCATCTCTGAGTGTCTGTGTCTCTCTCTGACTCTGCAGCTCTTCCTTCTCCTTCCCGTCCGCTTCCCATAGAATTCAATTGGCAGTAACTGGAACCTGATCTGTCAGTGAGCTAATCTCTCTTTTCTGTTGTATACATTTTATCAATGAATTCAGTGTGAGTCAGCAAGGCAGGAACAAAGGTAGGAGAAGAGGAGCCTGATGCATGGAGAAAGGGTCTTTTTTCTTTAACCCTTTCCAATTCAATTTGCATCCTGGTTTTCCTAGGGGGCTTACTCTTTTTCTGCCATTATACAACGGCACAATATGCTGGCTAGAGCCAGTACTGCATGAGGTGACACGTTGGATAGGCTCCGACAGCAGAGAGGCTGGCAATATACAGTAAGAGAACCCCGACGGACGTCTTCCAACATCGGAGCTGTACAGCCTTAAATCATAATGTCTTCAGAGGTCAGACAGTGGGTTGGAAAGGGTTAATAACAAAGTTTATTATATGTGTGTTCAAACAGTTTTTATTAGAACTGAAGGCAGAGGCGTAACTTGAAGCTCCTGGGCCCCAGTGCAAAACCTGTAACAGGGCCCCCAACTATAATTTTTTTTTCATAGTACTGGGCTCCCTATATAGGGAAGAGAGGCCTTTTAGGGCCCCTAAGGCTCTTGGGCCCAGGTGCAGCTGCATCCCCTATAGTTACGGCAGTGCCTGAAGGTGAAGAAAGAAAAAACTTCCAGCACATAAAAGTGACATTATGAATGGAAGGCCAATTTAGAATATCATGCACAAACATCCAGTTTTCAATTTTAAATGCAAATATAACTTTATTTCTACCAAACCAAACTAAAACAGGGACAAGTAAAAAAAAGGGGGATAGGACATAGGGAAGGCTCAGCCTAAGGTATCCTGGCAGTGACACGGTAGGCTATGGACTGATTATGTAGATAAGGTATCCAGAGTGATCCAAGTGCTTAATTCAGGGGTAGACTCTGCCACAGTCCATGGGAGACAAGTTGACTAATAGGAGAAATAGGTGTATCCTCACTAAGTCTCATCTCCTCATACTTCATCAGAGTATTCATAACTTTCACCCACATTACCCTAGAAGTTACAATCCGCGATTTCCATAATCTCGGTATAACATGTCTCACAGCCAGGACAAAGTGGCATAGTAGGCCTTTTTTGATGGCATGAATGGGACCAGGAAACATTGAAAGAAGGGCTAACGCAGGGGAACAATGCACAGTTGACCTACATAGGAAGTTGTATAATAATATGATATCCTGCCACAGAGCCTGGATAGAGAGACAATCCCACCAAATGTGTAACATCGTACCTGTGGTCGTAGGACACCTCCAACATAGTGGTGAGACCTGAATGTACATGTTGTGCAACTTCTCAGAAGTTCTGCATCACTGGGATAATATCTTGAAGTTCATTTTCTGTAATCTACAAGAAAATAAAAATTTGTAGTATAAAATAAAGGCTTTATTCCCCATCTCTCCTGTGAGCTCGTGACCCAAGTCCTTTTCCCATATCCTAGTAAAGCCAGGATGGCGCCTATCGCCTCCTTAGTTATCAACCTGTAAAGAAGAGAGATTACATGGTTGGGGAAGGGTAGAAGCAAATGGGGTAAAAAGAGAATTAAGAACTGCAATATGCACAAAGAACTTCACATAATTGTGCAGCTGAAAATATTAAAACTAGGACCTTGCCTGTGCCCTAGAGTTACCCAGTAGCTCCTGCAGAGGCTTCAGACCCACAAGGCCCACTACATCCTTCACACGTTGTATGATATCAAGGGGTATCCCAAACACAAGTACTCAGGATAACCTCAAACCTAGGGTTGTCTATAAGAGGGATAAGTGGACCAGGGGCTGAGATCAGTCCTTTCCTAGATACAAAACCCTACCAAATATCCATTAATGAAGCCATGAAAGATGAGAGTTCCAAGCAAGTGCAGTCATGCTCCATTTCCACCCACAGTTTGAAGACATAGTGACGGAATAAATCCAAAATGCAATTATGGATTGTGGTCATATGATAAAGATTAAAGTCTGGTAATCCCACTGTGCTTAGTATGAACGAGCATATGATACTACAGGCGGGATTTATTGCCTTTCCATGTAAATTTAACAGCCATTTTATGTATGCGGGTGAAAATGGATCTATGCACTTTCATAGGCAAGGTTTAAAAAAAACAAAGTAATTAAAGCCAGTCAATGTTTAGGGCATTAATCCGCCTAAACCAGGAGAGATTAAGGCGATTCCACTTAACCAAGTTCACCTCTAGATTAGAGACCAAAGACTTATAGTTTAGTAGTGTATAGGCCTCCTGGGGTCGTCAGGTAGGTGTATCCCCAAGTATTTAATTAAGGAATATTTCAATCGGAAAGGGAACTAATTTTCAAGTTAGGATACTTCCACCAACGGGAGAGAGACATTGAGAATCTCTGATTTCTGAAGATTGACGTTAAAGTTGCTAACTGCCATAAAATACTGGTAGTCCCTCCATGGGAGAAGTTACCTATACTAAAAAGTCCTACTGAAAAAAAGCTGGAGAGATGGCCATGCATGCATGTGTAAAGCTGCTGGTTTGACTGTCTCCATAATTTGGGGCAATCTTCATGTCTGGCCTCCTCTCCCATTTGTGGCTGTCATAGAGGATCAGGTAGGGTCTGGGCCATAGATTGATTGGATTGGAGTCTCTGCCAACCTTACTTTGGCTCTCATTGGAATGTGTCAATATGACCAAATTTAGATAACACTCATACTGATAGAAAGCAGAAGAGAAAAAAAGAGATTGGCAAAGATACTATGGTGGATGGATGAGAATCTTTTTGGGCAAGTGCAAAGTCTAATGCACAACTGCACTTTCTAGTATATTATGTTGATAGAGAGCTCATGAATTCCATGCAGGAAGACACTGGTCATTTTTATTGCTGATGTTGTGGTGTCTGCTAATGCAAGTGTTTTTATGTGAGGGCTACCTCACACCAATACATTGTTACTATCAGTTTACTATTTGTTGGAGAAACCGACAGACATCTAAATGGAGATTATGTATCAGTTTCCCTTGCAATGTTTCCTTGTGATGTGCTTTGATTGGTGCAGCCTTGCACTGACCTGCAAAGTGGTTCCAATATATCGAAAAATTCAAGGTACCAGCCTCTCATATATAGAAGTTAATCTTTATTAATCTTCTGCATAAAAGACATGTTTTGGCCATTGTTGGTCTTTATCAAGTCAAATAGTGCTCACCACTTTTATATCTGAGAAGGTGGTGCCTTGGAGTCTTTAACTCTTTCCAATCCACCGTCTGACGTCTGAAGACATTCTGATTGAAGGCTGTACAGCTCCGATGTTGGAAGACGTCTTGCAGGGTATTCTTACTGAATATTACTGGCTGCTCTGTTGTTGGGGAGCCTCTCCAGCATGTCCCATACCGCAGTACTGGCTCTAGCCAGCAGATGGTGCTATTGTATAAAGGCAGAAAGAGAGAGCCCCCTAGAAAACCCTAAATCCAAAATTGTATTGCAAAGGGTTAACATATTCGAGACATCTAAATGAATCCTGTTGTTTTCACTAGGAATAGTTTTTCCATTGTTCCAATCTGACCATGTCACCTGAAAGGTGTGAATAAAACTATGTTGATAAAGAGATACAAACTTCTTCTTTTAATTGGTTCTTATGCCATTTTTTGTGATATCATGATATAATTTTATAGTTCAGGATTAGAGATGAGCGAACGTACTCGGTAAGGCCGATTTCGCAATCGAGCACCGTGATTTTCGAGTACTTCAGTACTCGGGTGAAAAGTACTCGGGGGCGCTGTGGGGCGGGGCAAGGCATGGTGGAGCGGGGGGTAGCAGCGCGGAACAGGTGGGAGCTCTCTCTCTCTTCCTCTCCCCCCCACTCCCCTCTATAAACGCCCCGCTCACCTACAGCGCCCCCCGAGTACTTTTCAGTAGTGAAGTACTCGAAAATCGCGGTGCTCGATTGCGAAATCGGCCTTACCGAGTACGTTCGCTCATCTCTATTCAGAATATTACAAATCCAGCAAATCCAATTATGCGCTGTTTTTAATTTTTCTTTTATTGACCCAATAAAGCATTTTTAATGGTGAAACAAGTTTTCTTTACTTAAGGCAGGGGCATGCTAAGATGACAAACATTGTAGTGGAAGCACTATAAGGCGACATACCTCAGCTGTTATTAACCACAGCATCTAAGAAGTTAAGTCTCTTTGTTCCCCGCTATTACAGCAAATTGTTAAGGCCCATTTAGACTGGACGAATATTCGGCCAATGATGTCCGACACTCGTACCCGTATACACTCGCTCCCATGGTGTTTCACGAGAGCCAGTATTCCTGGCTCACAGCGGGGCGACTGGAGAAAATTTCTCTCCTTGTGCTCCCCGTCCCCTCTCCATTGAACTTAACATAGTGGCCGTTCATTACTGAACAGCTGCTATTTACACTGAATGATCATTGTTCAGCTCATCATCCATCATTTATGCAGCATAAACAGTGGATGATGGGCAGATCGCTTATCGCTCAGTGTAAATAGCAGCCGTTCAGTACTGAACGGCCGCTATGTTAAGTCAATGGCGAGAGGCGGGGGAGCGCGAGGAGTGAAATCTCCTGCAGCCCCCTGATGGCCAGCGATACTAGCTCCTGTGCAACAGCATCCTTTAGATGGGCCTTTAGATACAATATACAACTGCAGATAACACAGTGGAGTGTTCCTTTAAACATCAACTATCTCTTAGTCGAAAGCAACACTTGCTAACTAAAGTTAAATCACGATGGAACGTAAAAAATCTAAATGCTTTTTTCTTTGAAGGGAAGTTCAACCGTACGTACTGTAAGATACAACATTGCTGTCTGCTGGGGATCATAACACAGCCATTATTTTTTATTCTTTCATTTGATCTAATTATACAATGCTTAAAGGCAACTTTAAAAGGTATTTTGAAATCCCATTTCTCAGATTTGTTTTTTACATTGATTTAATTAATTCATTTGCTTCCCACTACATCATGAAATCTGAATTAATTCTACATCCGTTCTCTTGAAAGCACAGAAAATATGTAAGAGATTATGCCTCTGCTGTTTTATAGATTCTGGCTTAGCAAGGATATGAATGGTTTTGATAATCAGCCATATAGTATTTCTACTACAATGAATCAAACAGCTATTGCGAAAACTTGTCGGAAAGATATAGACGGCATTAAATGCATTTGCTATTTGTTTGGAGAGAAGTTCCTGTATAAGAGCACATGTAAGCTTTTTGTTCGTATGGAAAGCCACGTCACTGGGAATTATTCCAGGTGCTTAATATAAAGAACTTGTGCCTAGTTGTGCTGCATGTTCTTCCACAAAATGCTTTTTCCCTCTGCTCTCAGGAAATGTATTCAGGCTACATCTGTAGTGTATTTGGTAGGCTCAACCCGGACAGGTGTGCAAGGGTTGGGAAAATGTTGCTTAGCACAACAAAGAGAATACCAATGACGATCGATAACATTGAGGACATTATTATAGTTAGACACATATTTATTACTCTTATATGGAAATCTCAGCTTGGAAATTCTTTTTGGCCTCCTTAGAATTCTACCGTGAATTGGAAGTTTAAGAAGGGATCCAAGCATTGTCTAGTTACTGAAGGTAAACAGAATTTTGCACACATAATTTCCGTCCTTATGATGTATGTAAAATTTCCACTTACTTTATTAGTCGTCTGTTAATTTTAGACAATAAGCCAAGCTGTCCACTTGTAAAGTCGCGGGAAAGAGATGTAGGAACTTTGATATTAATCACAAGGGGTGACATGGTAACATAGTATGTAAGGCTGAAAAAAACCACATGTCCATCCATTTCAGCCTATTACCCCCCAATGTTGATCCAGAGGAAGGCAAAAAATCCCAATTAGTTAAAAGCCAATTTTCCCATCTAAGGGAAAAAATCCCTTCCTGACTCCAATCTGGCAATCGGAATAATCCCTGGATCAACAATCCTTTTGAAGTTCTTAATGATTATAACATATAATATTGTGTCGCTCAACAAGGGCGTCCAGGCCGCTCTTGAACTTTTTTATCCAATTTGCCATCACCACGTCCTCAGACAAAGAGCTTGATAGTTTTACTGCTCTAGTTCCATAGTTTTACTATGGAACTGTGGAGACAGAGGCAGATTTCTTTAACAATTAACCTAGAATAGGCCAACACTGGCTATGGGGAACAGTTACTCATTTAGGGAGCAGTCTCTATGCACAGTCAGGATAGATGATATGGTATGGAAAAAGGAGTTGAACTACCTGAGTGGAGGTCAGGGGCAGCGGTGGTGAGTAGGTCCTTGTCCTAATTAGCTATCCTGATGGTGAAGTGGCAAAAAGAATATATGCATGGTGTGCCAGGGGGAAACCAACCCAGTAAAGACAGCATTGCATTGCTTTAAAACACATTTTAAGCTGGTTTTGCCAAATAAAAACTGAGACATTTTAATGACAAACACCTTATTAACTCAACTTCCCTGATGTGGTGGTTCTATAAGACCTGCAACATGGTTCTGTGTTGGTGGCCTCTCTCTTTTCCCCTATTGTTATAGATATGATACCTGTAGCTGTGGCCACAGTCTTGATTGATAGGCTCCTTGCTGTTTCAGGCACGATGCCCGTAGTTCTAGTGTTTGTGGCACCACACTTCCACTGTTACCTTAGGTTCTACTATAGGATAACCATCCATAATCAACTTCCCCGTTGGAATGATGCCTATAGCAAGGATGGACGCCCAATAGTAGCTCCAGTATCAGTTAGCCTTCCCAACTTGCTGTGTCACAAGTACCCCACAGTACTCCCTTGGTGGGAAGACAACCTCCTTATATAAGTTCTGCCACAGGTCCACCTGAGCAATGGGATGCTTCAATGCCCTTGTGTTCTCACGCTGGTTGGGGACTATTCATACTGAGGTTAAGTGTCAATCATGTCAGCTAGGACCATTGATTCTCCATTACTATATTGGACAGGGCACATATGAACTGATACACCAAGAACCACTGCAATATAACACTTAGCACTTTCACATTAAAGGAAAAATGAATACAAAAATATCCATTCTGTCTGCTACACAACATGTACATAGGGAAGAAGGCATGTAAAATACATTACGGCAAAAGCATTTCCAAGTGCAATACCCATAAGATCAACACAAACCGTCTCTTATTTTTTTGAGGTGTTCCCTGTCCACCCCTCAAGCACCCATTGCATTCCCTTTCATTCACAACTGTATATAGTAGTAATTGAACTTAGTTCCACTGAGTGGAACTATATGCTTAGTTGAACTTAGCATATAGTTATATTTCAAATGACTAACTTCTGATTCGGAGCAGGGGTTGATAATTTGTAGGCTGTCACTATGTCAAGTTTAGACAAAGTTAAAGCAGTTTACAGTATACCCATTTTATGAGGCAGGCTCTCTGTGTTCGTATATATATATATCCCAGATATCTCATTAACTCTTTATTTCTCACTGGTGGTTTAGTTGCTAGTTTATATCATTGTACTCTTGGTATAATTAAAGACAATCTGTAACCATGATATTATCCATTTATTGCTTCTCAACAGCTTGAAAAGTATTCTTGTTTTCAAGACATGTTAAATGGTCACTAACTTTTCAAGCAAGTTTTTCTTATACCATAGCCATAGCGTTGCTATAGAGAGCGCTCCCCCCCTGTCCACGAGCGGAGAATCATTGCGATTCTCCGCTCACGGTCGGCAAATCGCTGCATGCTGCGATTTGCCACGATTCTCCGCGGTCAGCCTATCTGTCAGATAGGCTGACAATGGAGATCCGTCTGCCGGCTCCCGCTCCCAGGCGGCGGCTCCGTGGACAGGCAGCCTAAGCGTCTCCCTCCCTTCTAATTTGCCTGCTGTCAAGTAATACCTGTCTCAAGTAATGCCGGCTGCACACTGCCAAGCCAGACTCTGCATGCGGAATCTCACAGCGGAATCCGGCTGTGACCCCACATACCTGCATTATCTGTAATACGGATGACCGCGAAGGCTCACCATCGGTAATGCGCAATACAGATTTTTTTCGCAATATTTGTATATTCCGCGCCGTCACTAGGTGATGACACAGGTACCAACAGCCCATACGCAATGTCAATTGCGTATGGGCTGTGGGTCGGATGGCCTCCATTGACTTCAATGGAGGCTGCCCATGCTTAGTCGGCAGCAAAATTGAGTATGCTGTGATTTTTCCTCCACTCACGGAATACACAATTTGTTCCGGAAGTGTGAGCGAAAAAGCAAATTTACATGCTTTGCAATGCAAGTATTTAGCTGTAGTTACTCCATGCGGATTCTAATTGTGGATTCCACAATTGGAATCCGCCCATGTGAGACTGGCTTAATAGAGATAATAGAAAGTGAAAAAGGGTGATGCTTCATCCTGCCCATTGAAGTGTATAGACAGGAGAGAGGAAGGAGGTGGAAGATAAGCAGAGATAGACACAGATGAGCTGTTACAGTAATGGTGAGTTAGTTACTGCTATTTATTCACATCTACGCTACTTAATACTTCTCTAGTGTCCTCCCTGGTTATGTTCTTTCCTTGTGGGTGTTAGTAAAACGCTGTCCGAAAATCGCGACCATCTGATGCATTAAATTCCAATGCATCCATTCAGATGTGCGATTTTCCGGTGCAGAAAAATGGCCACCAGGAAGAGATAGCGCATACGGTGCGCATTCTGGCTGGCCAATTTTGCACTGGCCGGAGAAGATAGTTCTGGTACTATCTTCCGGCCGGAATATGCCGGCCAGTTCCATAGACTCCTATTGGAGCTGCTGGAAAAGGGAGGCGGGAGGGAGTTTAGCAGCATCTCTGCTAAACTTCCTCCCCCTCTCCTCCCTGCAAAAGGAGGCAAATTAACGGTATTACAGGTGTGGCGAGTACACTTGCTGCACCTGGGCCATCTGAACGGGTGCTTAAATACGAGATGCAGTCATAATGTGGTCATGATACATGCTATTTTCGCCCGCTCTGCGTCCGAAACATGTCCGGCCGAAGATCGCAGCGTCCATGTAAAGGAGGCCAGAGACTGCAGAGGAGAAAACTTGTGAGAAATGTAGGATACAAGTCATAAAATGGCCAAAAATACGGTTATTCCTCATGAACACACACATAGCAGCTTCATCTGAAAAGTTATCTGAAAAGTTAGGTAAGTTTTAAGAACTTTTATGGAGTTTTTCAAGTGTTGCTATGAATAATCATGATCTAGGAGTGAGACCTTCCATAAAAGTACAATCTAGGTCATTAGAAGATAATACAGAATGCTTATGCTGTCAAACTTCATATCCTCTTACATGGGCCACTTAGCTTTGGCAGGTAATTGTGAGGAAGAAAGCCAAATACCATTATGTGGAGCATCATATAATTCTCTTTAAGAATAATTTCTTACAAATGAGACCGTTTAAGGTGAACATTTTCTGTGTTAGGTGAGTGAACCATAAACACTACAGGTATGGATGACTAATTCTGTCACAATCTGTCACAGATTAATGAAGACAAGCAAGGACACAATGTAATCAGTGAAGGTAGCGCTGGGTGGCTGAGTACAAGCGTGCAGCGAATGATTGGAGATGCTGTTGGGTTATTGGATGGATTATCGTGCCCTTTAAAACGGGGCATATAAGATTTCCATGCAATATATGAGTACTGCAGTTTAGAGACAAGACTCCATTTATTAGCGTTTGCTACTACTCAAGGCAGACACCTGAATTCATGCCAAGGCAACCATGCATATGATTCATGTGTGTCTGGTTTGACATGGCTGACTTGTCAAGCTTAACTATTAGCGAGCAAACTACAAAGAACTGTTGGACGTGTATTAGCTCTTTCAGTGGGATCCTATATAAACACATGCATAGCTTTCATTATCATACGTGAAAGCAAACTTCAGCCTAATAGATCATTCTACTTCTGTGCTACCGTGTTTCCCTCCGAAAATAAGACAGTGTCTTATATTAATTTTTGTTCAAAAAGGCTTAACTTTTTTACATGTATAGCTGCCTGGACACTATTTAAATTGACTTTTTAAATTAACTGTTAGCAGGGCTTAATTTTGGAGTAGGGCTTATATTTCAAGCATCCTCAAAAAGCCTGAAAAATAATTTTGCATCCTCAAAAATTCTGGAAAATCATGCTTTGTCTTATTTTCAGGGAAACAGGGTAGTTTTACATTTTTGGGGACAAAATATTTTTTACCCCAATGAGTCCAAAGAGATTTGGGAACCAATGAAAAAATTGTAGTAAATTGTTCGATAGGAACACTGTCTATTACCTAGAGCTGAAAGAACGTATAAGAAAGTCCAAACTTCATTCAATTAGGTCGTCGTCACACGGACATATTTGCAAACGGAAAATTTGCATTAGGGCTCCCGTACACAGGTGACTTTGCATGCGTTTTTGTATGCACAAAAATATTTGCGCAAGCCGCTGATAATAGTTACTATTGATTTCAATGGGTTCACTCACATTCAGCGTTTTTCGTGCGCATTTCTATCGGGTGAAAAAAGATGCTACATGCTCTATTTTTATGCACCCAATGCACCATAGGGGTCTATAGGGTGCGTAAAGAGAACTGCGCAATTTTGTGGTGTTAATTGATAACACCATGGACTAATTAGGTTGCTCAGCCGTTCAATAATATGCACCCATGCCGATGCGAACAGTCCCGGCAACACAAAAAAGTAAAGTAGAATGTGCGGAAATGCGCGGAAGCACGTGATAGAGCTCCATTCACAGAGCAATCGCGTATATACGGCTAAGCTCAGATACAGGAGCCCTTAGATTACAACTCATTTATTTCATTGGGTTCGTTCACATGCACATACTTTTCTTGTGCATTTTGGTCGTACGAAAAAAAAGGAGTATGCGCTATTTTCCTGCGAATTTGCGCATCAAAAGTCCCCATGTAACTCAATTAAGGTGCACAAATGCGTGCAAAATACGCTATGACTTGCGTGAAACACTGCGTAATTCTGCAGGAAAAAGAACACATCTGGAACACATTGGACTAATTAGCCATTTCAATCTGCGCGTACAGTAGAATATGTCGATGCACGCGCAAAATAACATTGCTATTCCACAAAAACACCTAGACCTAGATTGACAGTAGGCCATCAATAGACGATCGACAAGGGTCTGCCGCTCAAGATCTCCACAGATTAGCTGCTTACCAGGCCGGTGGACTCATGCAAAGAGCTGACTTCTGCAGGAAGCAGACAGCTCCATTCTCTCTGCAATGACCAGGCAAAGTTCCCATTCACTTCAATTCCATGTGGACTTGAGAGAAAAAGAAACTCAAAATAGCTCTCAAAGAAATCAGAGCCATGCCGGGGTACAGTATGTGAGTGGAGAAACAATACCGGTAATTCGCGCTGCTCCCCAATAAATTTCGACAGACAGCGGGATAAAATGATCCAACTTCTCTTTTATTATATCATTTTTTAAATCCCCCCCTGTATATATACCATTGGATCAGTACCACCAGCGCTTTTGGGTCCATATCGTCTAGCCCCAAGAGTGATGGCCTACCCAGCCTGACTGATGAAGGGGCATACCCCGTAACGTGTATTTTCTGGTTTTAATTGATACAATAAAAAGGCAGCGCCTAAGTACCAGAATTGTTTATACGCTTTCTCCACTTGACCACCATCTGGTGGATCTATCTGGTTGGCAGTGCCTCCTTAGTGAAACTCGATTCTCACACGTTCACATTTTTGCTCTTCAGCAACTTGAGGTTTCTGGGCCCTGGGCATAGGTCCGGATCGTGGACCCTTAACTACACTGGGTTTACTCCACCCCTTTTCTTCCTCTTTGTCCTCTCTGCTGTATAGTATGAACAGCCCATAGAAGTCTATGGATACTGAGTTATGGGTCTGTACAACTCACGACTTTTAGAGTCATTTTACAGTAGTGCTCATGAAGCCTGAAGACTAGAACTGCAAAGCCCACAATACAAATCGGCTCAGTTGTGGCTTAGCAGATGATTTGCATACTAGCTTGTTCTTCATTGAAATGAATGGAGGTCAAATAATATTAGAAGTGTATATGTGAGGACCAGACTGTTCAGATCTTAGAATTATTGCAGTTACTGCAGTTTTATGATATGCCTGGACAAGCTTATTGTATGGAGTGCAAAAGTAGTCGCATGGTGCTTGCAAATGGGTTGGGAAATATTGCATATACTACAATAGAAGTTGACACAGGCCCTTCATGGGGTGTAAGGGGTTAACCCAAATGACATGGCATCCTTCACATGGTTAAACTTGCATTTGTTTTAGAACGTGTACAGAGGAGAGTAACCCAACTATTTTTAAGGATCAAAGGAAGAGCAAAGAGTCCTCTGGAGCCAGTCAGTACTAACTTCCCTGGGATCTTTGAGGCACAAATTCCCTCCCAAGGGTGGGGCTCTGGACTTTGTGGGACTACCTGAAAGGGTTAATATACTATACGCTGTTATTGGTGGTGCAATGTTAGGGTCTTGCAGAGAGGGTGTGCTTGCTTAAAGTGGGTTATGTTATGCAGATTGCTTACTTAGTTATTTAATAGGATGCTGTGATGCTATATGTTTATTATTACGCTTGTGATGGTGCAGCCAGGCACAATGGGAATATTAGAAGTAAAGGCCATTTGTATTTTGAGTCAGATGCGATATTATGATAAAACCATGAACAGCAATATTCCAGACTAGACTACTAGGCAGTTAGTGAAGAGTTCTGATGGGTGGTTCTGAGAATTGTGGGTTGGTTGGTTAAATAGAAGTAAGCTGCGAGGAGCGCATATTTTGTTGAAGACTTCCATACATTAATTATGCGTCAGAATTAGAGATGAGCGAGTATACTCGGTAAGGCACATTACTCGAGCAAGTAGTGCCTTAGCCGAGTATCTCCCCTCTCGTCTCTAAAGATTCGGGGGCCGGCGGGGGCGGGGAGCGGCGGGGGAGAGCGGGGAGGAATGAAGGGAGATCTCTCCCTCTCTCCCCCTCGCTCCCCGCCATAACTCACCTTTCACCCGCGCCGGGCCCTAAATCTTTAGAGACGAGCGGGGAGATACTCGGCTAAGGCACTACTCGCTCGAGTAGTGTGCCTTACCGAGTATACTCGCTCATCTCTATTCAAAATGTTGTCCTGCATGTGTAAGGCCCCTGCATGTGGTACTTATGTTATGTGCTACGTGTGTATATCTGAGGAGCTTCCACATGACTGGGGCAGAAGGAAACTGGATGTGGAATCCCAACAGCCGCCAGTCAGACATTACAGTTTGATCTCCGCATGTACATGAGTTGCAACCATTTAGGAGAGCATTGCCAAAATCTGGTGTTGATCAGGCAAATATGGGTAAGGCCAGAGTTAGGGTTTGCTCACATCAGCATTGGAGGTACCTTTTCGGAACCTCCATGGCTGATTTCTCCTGGAATAAAGATCAAAATAGCCCACCAGACTGCGATATTTCATCCTGCAAACTCCGGCAAAATTCCTGACTGCTAGGCCGAAAATGAACGGACCCCATTATAGTCAATGGGCGTTGTTGAGCACCATTTGATTCTGTCTTAAGATGGAACCATTCAGCCAGAGGATGACGTTTTTCTGCTCCCCAAACGGAACAGTAAAATGGAACTCCCATACTCTGATGTGAACAAACACATGTGCCTTGAAGCTGCCACATCGGGAACCCCAAGAGGAGAGATTACAGGCCGATATACTATGCTGAATATTTAGAATCAGTGGGGGTTTGGTTCCTATTATTTTAAGAATAGTCTTCTATTCCGGTGAGTATAGCAACGTTACATTCTACAAACCCTCCTATAGAGTGCTACGCTGTTAATATTATTTATGGGTTGGGAAAGTTTATTTCTCTGCTTAACGAACTGCCTCCGCTTTCGTCTGCCATCATTGTAACATCACATACCTACAGTCTGTTTCAGGAGTACTACGGCAGTGCTAGTAAATGTAAAGTCCGTCTCCTCACATATCCAAATTAGGGAGAAGCTTTCTTTTAATACATTTACTCCATACATATCTCAATGGTTTATATAATGGATGAGACTAAACGCGTTTCGAAGGTCAGCACCTCTTTTGTCAAGTACAAAATAAATTGCCATTTTAACTCTGGGCTATTCTGACAACGCTTTCCCTGAATTTCCAGAACAGAACAGGGACTAGGTGCATATAAGTAAAGTCCCCTGGTGCAATCACCGAATGACTCCTCAGGTGATGTCACAACGTGACGTTTTCTAGGCAGACTGTTTTTGTGGGGTTGGTTTGCCATTGCCTTCCCCAAGTTATCTTTTACCCGTCAGCAAGCTGGGTACTCATTTTACCAATCTCAGAAAGCTAAGTCAACCTTGAGTCGGCTACCTGACCCGAGCAGGGATTGACCCTGCAACCTTCAGGTCGTGAGTGAGAGCTTAGGAATGCATTTCTGCTGCCCTAAAACTCTGCGCCACACGAGGCTACTAGAAAATAAATGCCCACTGTGCCTTTGGCTATTCTGACGACTATCTCCCTGAACTTCTGAAACAGAACAGGGATTAGGTGCATGTAGTACCATCCCATTGAAGGCACACCTGGACAAGTGTTGTGGGAGCCTGTCCTTTGGCTGGGCCCCCACATCAGGTGATCCCATCTCTTACTAATTCCCCGTTTCATCTCGTTTAAGAATTAAATAGTCTTCGGAGTGCATCCGCATATTTTTATTTCTCTACATTTCATAAATGGAGCTGTTCTAAGGTGTATATATCGCACTTGTGGCCTATCCCTTCCTGGATATTTTTAACGCTGCGCGATTCAGAGTGAAAAATGTAAAGTATTTGCAAGTTAAGGAGAAGAAATGACTTAACATGTAAAATCAGCATTTTATTTCTGCACATTTATGTCAGGAAATGTTCTGTTTTCTCGTTTAACGGCTCAGTTTAAAAGGGGGGCTTTTCGTTTTTCAAGAGTCTGAAGGCTGTAAGTTATGTCACAGCGGTGTGGGAAAGTATTGAATACTTAAACACTTCCAGCTTAGAGACTAAGAAAAAGCAAAAACACACACATACGTCCCGCCAGCACAATTAAGACAAAGCAGAAATGGCACAAATGGTGACAAAGGCTCAACAATTTTCAATTGCCCGCTCAGTCTGTAATGAGAAGAGCTGTTTACCCCATGTTCCTTATTAAAGTGAAGTATTTTATTTAATGAGCATGACTCATGCAAGGTGTTCCTATAAATCATCGGCTGGTTTACAAACTCAATAACTAGGCTTCCTGCTATAACTAGGCTGTGCACACCTTAAATTATTAACACACCAAGGCCTAAAGGCAGATCTTTGATGGTGATATAAACACTGTGAGGACAAGGTGCTCTCTCAGCAAAAGATTATTGACTCTAATTACCATTTACCACTGAAAAAAAGACAATAAAATATGAAGGGGGCGGAGGCAATGAGCCTTAATTCTGCCAGGAGTATAAAAGAAAGAAAAAGTCTGTTGTTGTTGACAGATAGCATAAGCTACAATTGTTAAGCTGTTTGGGTTTTTTTTTTCTCTTTCGGAGAAACAGGAACAATAGCTAAAGAAAATGTGGAGAAGATTGGATTCATGGAGCCTTTGAAATGCATTGGAAAGCACCAGAGGGCACAAACAAAGAAGATACACTAGAAGGGCTCCCTCTTTTAATTGTTTGCATGTCTGAGATGTAGTCGAAAGAGCACAAGGCATCAGACGTGGTAGAGGAGGATTCCGGTGTCTGCACAATGTAACAAAGGCTTATGGAATTAATTTAGTGTTTTTTTTTTTAATCCTTCGAATAAGTGATCAACTTTATGGTGACTGTAGATATAAACAAGATTTGGCAGATGGAACGGTTATTGAGCAATCATGTGATTAATATATCAAAAGGTTGGCAGCGCAGTGATCGAAAAATCAAAGGACTTCTCCTAAGTGATGGTTCTTATTACTACACATATAGAATGTTAACAGTAAGGGCAGGGGCGTAACTATAGGGGATGCAGGGGATGTGGTTGCACCCGGGTCCAGGAGCCTTAGGGGGCCCATAAGGCCTCTCTTCTCCCTATAGGGAGCCCAGTACTATGAATAAAGCATTATAGTTGGGGGCCCTGTTACAAGTTTTGCATCGGGGCCCGGGAGCTTCAAGTTACGCCTCTGAGTAAGGGTATGGTCACAAGTCAGGCTTTGGCAACACTAAAATAATAAAATGTTTAAATAATGTACTTAATTTATGAGATATCATGAACCATTAGCTATAGATACTGGTAATTTTGGAGACATAACAAGGAAGTCTAATATTTTGGTCACGTAGGTTCACATATGCATACAGTTTTCCACTTGGATGTACAGCGTATGACAGCGTATCATCCGCGCGCAAGAATGAACGCAAGTAGGGAATGACATCAAAAAGTTGTCCAACCCCCTGGAAACACCCTTCTATCACTCAGGTGACCGCCTAAGCGATATTTTCTTGCGCTGTTGTGGTGAGAGCTGTTCTGAGAGCCTTCAGGATGGGATACCGCTCTCTAGGCTTGGCTGGTTTTATACTACTTTTTTTGAAAGTAGTATAAACCACTTTAAAGAAAAAAAACACTTATTCTTGTGGAGGAAGAGCGCAGAAGAACAAGGTTGCAGACAGTCTGGATGGGGTGTTGCTCCCCAGACTCTGTCCTGCTGTCTGCCCACAAATTTCTGCTTTCTTTATACCATTTGTTATTTGGTCTCCTAGCAACTTGTGTGCGAATCCGCATCCATACGCTATGTAATGGCGTATGCACTGTGGATCCAACACATCCATAGAGATCAATGGAGCCTTTTCTTACGCTCACGGAGTCCACAATTCCTACCCGCAAGTGTGAGAGAAACGGTGAAAGTCAATGCATTTGATTGGCTGCATATTACCCGCATATCATACACATGTACGGCGATCACGGAATCCACAATTTAAATCCGCTCATGTTAGACTGGCTTCACTGTATCTTAAAGTTATGCTAGTTAGCCAAGATAAGCTAATGCTGTACATGGGACAATTATAACAAAAGCTACAAGTGGCTTTTGAGGGAAGCATTTTACTTAAACTATGTAGGCTGGCCATACACATTAGATAGTTGTCAGCTGACAACTATTTTCTATGAACCCCGCAGATACATATATGCTGTGCTCAGTAGAATGTACATATGTTCTTACTAGGGAGAGGGTAGTTTGGGCCTGTTAACATCTCATTAAGCTTTTGTCTCCTGAGTGCCTTTGCAGTGTTGGAAGGAACCATAGGCTTCCATTACTCAAATAGAGACGAATAAGGCTGACTATGCTGCTCTCCATGGTTAGTTGGATGGTAACTAGAGATGAGCGAATATACTCGTTTCGAGTAATTACTCGATCGAGCACCGCGATTTTTGAGTACTTCCGTACTCGGGTGAAAAGATTCACGGGGGCGCCGGGGGGCGGGGGGAGGCGTGGTGGAGCGGGGGGTAACAGCGGGGAACAGGGGGGAGCCCTCTCTCTCTCCCTCTCCCCCCCACTCCCCGCTGCAACTCCCCACTCACCCACGGCGCCCCCCGAATCTTTTCGCCCGAGTACAGAAGTACTCGAAAATCGCGGCGCTCGGGCGGAAAAGGGGCGTGGCCGAGTAGGTTCGCTCATCTCTAATGTTAACGAAACCTTACTCAAATGGAGATCTTATTGGTCTCCTTTAGAATAATGGTTCTAGAGAGGTTTTCTTTCCATCCTATTTTTGGACATTCAGACAGGACCCTGTGACACGATTTGGGTATGGAGCACAAAATTTGATGTGAAAAAGCCAGTTTTAGGAATGCAAAGATCTTGGAAGTGATAATAGGAAACCTTGAGGTTTAAAAAAACAGACAAGACAAGGCAGATCCATTTAGATTTGGATTAGAAAAGCTTTAAAAAAGAAAAATGAATCTGAGATTGTTAAATAAAGTTTCATCTTTTCAAAATCATTCTTTTTTTTATCGTGATAGCATTTACAACTCTAAAGCCTGTAGGTAGAATGTTCCATGTGCCTTAGGCATCTCCCGTTAATTATGCTACGCTAAGAGCCACACTTTACATCATTGAAGTAGAACTGCATCCTGTATAGCAATCATCTACAAAGAAAGCTACATCACATATATGAAGCCCCAGGCATAAAAACCCTTTTACAGCTCCATACACCCTCCAAGCCATATAGAGGGACCAATGGAAGACTAAGGGGTCCACCTGTACCTCTGTATTCTTCCGTATCATCTTTGTACATAAGGCCTGCATACTTGAATTTAGACTTCGTCACCAACTCTCAATGTATCGGCCATAATCCAATCCTAACGCAGAGTAGACTTCCCCTCTAAGGTGCCCAGAAGCACGTACCTAATGGAAATTGTCTAAATGCACCTTGAAGTTAATTAGCTTTCACTACTATTTTGAACTGCTTATTACGTGTATTGTTATATAGGTTAAATGCAATTATCTTCCATAGGTTAAATGCAATTATGATGCTCTTCTGCACTCTGAAAGAGGTTGACTGTTAACACAACAGAACTGTGTTCTGTCCACCTCTGACGGTTAGATTACATTGAAGGAATAATGCATTATGTAAATTAAGAATATTCCAGATCCAACATCCAGATTGTAAATCTAACTGCCCTTCAAGAAGGCTGTCACTTACTGTATACTGTAGCTGAATTACTTTTAGGGCTTAACACTACTTCCTAAGTTTAGTAATACAATACTTGCTCTTTCCAACAGATCAACCTAATAATGTGATTAGTGGGATTTTCTACTCCTACGGATTCTGTTTTGCAGTTTATTTGCTGTGTTCGGTGTACTACAGTGTTTTCCAGAAAATAAGCCCTACCCTGATTTTTCAGGATTTTCATGGAGGCTTGAAATATAAGCCCTGCCAACAAAATAAGCCCTAGCTGCGCTACATATAAAAAAAAGAAACGCATTACCTAGCAGGCGCGGTCCTGGTCCCTCCCGCTGCTCTCTAGAGCTGGTGAAGTTCCTGCAGTCCTCGGAGCTTTTACAGCATCGCTTTCTGGTTACTGGATTTATAACTCCTGCCTCCAGGAAGTGATGGCTATGATTGGTTTTTCGAACGCTGCTCAGCCAATCAGTACAGCGCTGTATGAACAAATGCAATGGATGTGATTGGTTCATCTAGCGCTGCATTGATTGGCTGAGCCAGTGGTCGAAGAACCAATCACAGCGATCACTTCCTGTATCCAGGAAGTGATGTTGTATGATCAACCAAGGACTGCGGGAAGTGGCGGACCTGCAGCGGGAGGGGACCTGGACCGAGCCTGCTAGGTAAGTAAAATAAGACATCCCCTGAAAATAAGACTTAGTGCCTCTTTTGGGGCAAAAATTATTATGACAGGGTCTTATTTTTGTGGAAACACTTTAGTAACTTATTATTACTTTTATTCATTTTCTGTATCCTTCTAAAAGCTTTTTTTCACAATTATATATTTTGCATTAGCTGGTTGCTACACAGAAAGCAATTGTGTAAATGAATCAAACTTACACAATTGCACTGTAGTGCTGCTACATTAATATGTAAGTAAACAGTTTTTAATTTGGGCCTGAAAACGCATAGACATTTAACCAGTCTTCTATCTCATGAAAAAGGAAGCATTATGGCTTGAACCAATCCCCAAAAATACATAAAACACAACGTATCACTATAGCATTAGAGTTCATGCCTGGTCTCTGACTGCATCTAATGTTTACAAAGTACCTGCCTTCCTCGATACTATTGTCTTCCTGATTTCTCCCTCTGCACATTGGCTCTGTAGTCACTAAAGTAGATCTTTACAGAGAACATCCCATCATCAGACATATTGCACTGATGTAGCTGTATACAACAACGGTTTTGCTTAGCAATAAACTGAAGAAAAAATGTAATTGATCTAAAATGTATTAAAAATGAAATGTCAATAGTAATTTGCAAGTAACATCTAACTCATAATACAATGAGAGTCACAAATCCCGTTCCTGGTTTTCTGCACCATCTTGGCTAAAGAAATCATTAATTTTGTTTCATCCCAATAGTCACTTTGATTTTTCTCCCCCCCCCTCCCCCCATAAACTTGCACCAATTGGATTGGGAAGGTAGAGAATATGTGTGACTGTATGAAATGTTCTTCCTTTTCAGAGATTCTGTGAGCCAGGCCCATGGTCATCACACTCAGATGATATACAAAGTGTAGTCACACTTTTCGGAAAGGATTATTATCTATATATCCATATCGCCAAATTCATGTATTCATGCAGGCATATGTATAATTTTGATGACCAATTCAGGCAGCTGCTGCCAATGCAAATAGGATCATGAGGGGCATCAAAAGAGGTCAAGAGGCACATGACGAGAACATTGTTCTTCCTCTTTATAAGTCACTGGTCAGACCACACATGGAATATTGTGGACAGTTTCGGGCACCGGTACTCAAGGAGGACATATCAGAGCTTGAAAAGGTTTGAAGGCAGGCAACTAAAGTAATAAATGGAATGGGCGGACTACAATACCCAGAGAGGTCGTCAAAATTGGGTTATTTAGTTTGGAAAAAAGACGGCTGAGGGGCGACCTAAAAACTATGTATAAATATATCAGGGCACAATACAGAGATCTCTCCCATCATCTCTTTATATCCAGTATTGTGACAGTCGCTAGGGGGCATCCTCTATGTCTACGGAGGAAAGATGGTTTCTACGCTGACATAGAAGGAGGTTCTTTACTGTAAGAGCAGTGAGACTATGGAAGTCTCTGCCTGATGACGTGGTGATGACAAATTCGATAAAAGAGTTTAAGAGGGGCTTTTTTGCCTTCCTCTGGATCAACACTGGGGGTAATAGGCTGAACTGGTTGGACAAATGTTTTTTTTCAGCCTTACATACTATGTTACTATGTTAAAGAAGAAAATAAATTCTTGTATACTGTAATGAAACAGAGCTTTAAGTTTTACGAAATCCAAGGGTTGTCATCTTTCATTAAGCCTTTAAATCTTCAATTACTCTCTTGGTTTGGGTACTATCACTTATTAGGCTTTGGAAATTCTCTGAATCTGAATTAAGAATGGTAAGTAGTTCATGAAATAGGCTTCATTTATCTTGTATCACACTCAAAAATAATGTTAATGAAATAACTAATGAAACATTTGCTCAAAGAAAAATTAAGCTAAATATAATGGATCTGTAATTTAAAATGTATTAATACAAATGAAAAGGAGCTTTTAGATATATATCATGCACAATATACAGCTTGGATTCAAACAAAGAGATAGAAATCGGAAAGTTTATTTAAAAGGAATGCGTCTTCAGAAAATGGCTTGTTGTATAAATCAAATGTTTATGTTAAACATATCTTTTAAGAATTTGTGGTGTTTTAACCCCTCAGTGATGAAGCTTGTTTGCGCCTTATTGACCAGCTCATTTATTTCATAGTCGCATTTCTAGAGCCATAAGATTTTAAATTCTTTCATAAAAATAGTCATATGAAGGCTTGTTTTTTCGGGACAAGTTATATTATTTAATTACATCATTTTGGGGTATATATAATGTATTGTACAACTTTTATTAATTTTTTTAGAGGAATTGGGGGAAAAAAAGAAATTCTGCCCTGGTTCTTCAGAGTTCATTTTTTCAACATTCAACATGCAAAATAAATAATGTAACCACATTATTCTCTGGGTCAGCCTGATTCCAGAGCTACCAAGTTCATACAGTTTTTATATGCTTTTCTATGTTTGTGCACTAAAAACACCTTATTATTTTTTTTATGATTGCTTTTGTCTTATGCATTCCAAGAGCTATAGCATTTTTATTTTTCCATTATCAGATCTCTATAAGGGCTTGATCTAACAGCATAGGTGTAATAAATAGGCTGTAAGCCTGCATGGTGCGCTGCATGTGATTATGTGACCAGCACCCCATATAAGCCTTATGTATGTGCAGGTTTAACCCCTTAACGACTGCCCCATCGGGAAACTACATCCTCAGAAAGTGGGCTTTAATCCTAGAGGACGTAGTTTTATGCATCCTCTTTGGATTAATGCCCACTTGCCTGAGTACGTGTCAGCTCCATGCTGTCGGTGCCCGCAGGTAGCCGACAGCATGGAGCTGTCATCCCAGGATGCGGGCAGTCCCCCCCGGTATTGCGATCGGCAAAAAAGTAAATAAAACTGTGAAAAAATGTAGATATTCAGCTGCCCTGATGGATCGGATCCATCAGGGCAGCTAAAAATACTCACCCGGCTTGTCGGCGGTGTCCCCCGGAGATCTGGTCCTCCCAGACCCGCCGGCGGCCTTCTGCGCATGCGCGCCAGATGATGACGTCACGCGCATGCGCACAAGCCCGGGAGCCACGGCAAATTTAAAATCTCCTGGCTCCCGGCTCCTGAAGGTAGCCGGGAACCAGGAGGTGTTACCAGGGACCGTCCCCGGGCCCGCGATCACCGCTGGATAGCGGCGATCGCGAAAAAGTTGGAAAAGTAAAAAAAAAAGTAAAGTTTCACCTCCCCTCATGGATCGGATCCATGAGGGGAGGTGAAAATACTCACCCCCAGTCCTCTGCGATGTCCCGATGTCCCGGGACCCGAAATCCCTGTCTGCGCATGCGCGCCCGATGATTGACATCGGGCGCGTGCACAGAGGGGCTCGAGCCCCTGGAAATTCAAAATTCCTCTGCTCCTGGCTGCCATGTGTAGCCAGGAGCAGAGGGATGTCACAAGGGACATGATCACTGTCATCCAATGGATGACAGTGATCATGTATAGTAAAAAAAAAGTGCAAAAAGTAAAAAAAATAAATTAAAAAAAGGGGTAAAAAGTAAAAAAAAAAATGCAAAAAGTTAAAAAAAAAGTTTAAAAAAGGGGTAAAAAGTAAAAAAAAACTTGCCTTTCATCTCCCCCCACGGATCATATACGTGAGGGAGGATGAAATGACGTACCTAAGGCCCGCGGATTTATCCGCGGACCTTACCCCAGCTTCTGCGCACGCGTCCATCGCCAATATGGCAGGCGCATGCGCAAAAACTGTGGTAATTTAAAATCTCCCTGCTCCTTGCTACAAAACTTAGCCGAGAGCCTGGAGATTTCAAGGAGAGCTGCGGTGAGCGGTTCCTGATCACGTGTTCGCCGTTATCCAATGGATAATGCCGATCACGTAAAAGTTAAAAAAAGGTGAAGGTTCATCTCCCCTCACCAATGCGATTGGTGAGAGGAGATGAAACTTTTTACCGGAGGCCTCCATATTTGCACCCCGACGCAATCTTCTTCGGTGAACTTTCCCGGATTCTGCGCATGCGACCGCCGGCAAAACACCAGACACATGCGCAGGAGTCGGGGAGCCCAAGAAATTTAAAATCTCCTTGCTCCCAGCGACCAACGGTCGCCGAGAGCCTGGGGCAGTGACCGATGGCCTCGTTGAGCCGTCCACGGTCACGTGATAAAAAGGTAGCGATCTACCTTTGGCCGGTCTCACATGACCGGATAGGAATTACGGATTCCGCATGCGTCTGATCCGCGGTAATACGCAGATCAATCGCATTGGATTACACAATTCCGCTCACATTAGCGGGTTGGAATTGCGTAATCCACTCGCAGAAAAGAGAACGCAGCAGGTTCTATTTTACCGCGGATATCCGCAACATAGAGCCTATTGTGCTCCATGGTCGCGGATATACCCGCAGCCCATACGCAACTACCTTGTATACGAGCTGCGGGTATCCGTGTCATTGCTAAGCGATGGTGCGGGAAATACAAACAACAACAACAAAAAAAGTGTACTGCGAATGACCGCCTGTGTGAGTAGGCAGTTATGCGCAGTACATTACGCGGCCGTATGCAGGGTCACAGCCGGGATCCGCTGCGGGCCTCCGCAAGCGGATTCCGCCTACGGCTGCGTGAGCCCGGCGTTATTCAGACCGCTACTTGTAATACGCAATTTACAAGAAGCCCCGGGAACGCTCACCTTCCTGCAGTTCCAGGAGCAGCTTGTTGAGCGTCTTCTGTGTGAGACCGCCGCACCTCATCAAGCTTACGGAGACTCACAGAGCGCCACTTTTTACACCCCATACCCGCTACTGAGGTCACAAAATACCCCCAAAAAGCATGAGAGGAGGGAGGATACCCGGTTTTATTGCCCCATGTACCCATCCCAACCAGCCTCCGTAATTACCCCTGTCTTTGGAAATATTACACAGTTCACATTATTACTTTTATCTAAGGTTTGGGGAACGCCGAAAATGGTGGAGGGGGGGGGGATTTTTTTAAGGTGTCAATTTTTATTCCGTACAAGTGGGCAATGGGTCCTGGAATTTATTCAGTTGTGCCCTGCAATCCAACGGGTGTTCCCTCCATTATAGGCCTTGCCATGTTTCCTGTAAGTAGATTAGGGCCACAATGGGTATGTTTTTGAACACGGGACAAACGGGGGTATCCATTTTGGGGTGAACATCTTCATTCCTATGTACACTGTACAAAAAAACAGTTTTTAAATTGACAAAATTGCCAAAAAAATGAAAATCGTAATTTTTTCCTTCTGCTTTGCTTAGATTTATTCAAATACTGTGGGGTCAAAATACGCAACACACCCCTAGATGAATTCATTAAGGGGTCTAGTTTTTAAAATGGGGTCATTTGTGGGGGCTCTTTATCGTTTTGGACGCTCAATGGCTCTATAAGTGGGCAATGGGGCCTGGAATTATTCCGTTGTACCCTGAAATCCAACAGGTGCTCCTTCCATTATAGGCCTAGCCATGTGTCCTTTAGGTAGATTAGGGCCACAAGGGGTATGGTTCTGAACACGGGACAAACAGGGGTATCAATTTTGGGGTGAAAGTCTTCATTCCTAGGTGTGCTGTACAAAAAAAACTGTTTTTAAATTGATACAACTGCCAAAAAAATGAAAAATGTAATTTTTTTCCTACTGCTTTGCTTAGATTTATTCAAAAACTGTAGTGTAAAAGTACACAGTACACCCCTAGATAAATTCGCTAGGGGGTCTAGTTTTCAAAATGGGATCATTTGTGGGGGTTCTCTGTCGTTTTGGCCGCTCAAGGGCTCTACAAGTGGGCAATGGGGCCTAAATCACCTTCATGCTAAATTTCTGTTCTGAAAGCCCCCGACTACTCCTTTCATTTTGGGCCCCGTTGTGCATCCAGACAAAAGATTAGGGCCACAATGGGTAGGTCTCTGAACACGGGACAAACAGGGGTATCTATTTTGGGGTGCAAGTCTTCATTCATGTGTGTGCTGTACAAAAAAAACAGTTTTTAAAATGACAGAATTGCCCAAAAAACGAAAATCACAATTTTTTCCTTTTGCTTTGCTTCAATTCATTCAAAAACTGTGGAGTCAAAATGGGCAGTACACCCCTAGATAAATTCATTAAGGGGTCTAGTTTTCAAAATGGGGACACTTGTGGGGGTTCTCTTTGGTTTTGGCCGCTCAAGAGCTCTACAAAAGTGCTATGGGGCCTAAAACGCCTTGAAGGAAAATTTATGCTCTGAAAGACACCGACTGCTCCTTTCATTTTGGGTCCCGTTGTGCATCCAGACATAAGATTAGGGCCACAATGGGTATATTTCTGAACACGGGAGAAACGGGGGTATCCATTTTGGGGTGTAAATCCTCATTTTCATGGGCTCTATAGGAAAAAATATGTCTTTAAAATGACATATTTGCAAAAATATGAAATTTTATTTTTTCTCCTCTAAATTGAATTAATTCCTGAAAAAAACTGGTGGGGTCAAAATACTCATGACACCCCTCAGCGAATACATTAAGGGGTGTAGTTTTTAAAATGGGGTCATTTGTGGGGGTACCTATTATTCTGACACGAGCCTTTGCAAACTTGGCTTGGTGCAGGAAAACAAAGTGCTCCTTAAAATGCTGAAAGGTAATGTTAAATTTGTACATCCTCTAAATGGTTAAAAAAAACACAAAAGTTTTTCAATTGTGCATTCAGAATAAAGTAAACAGATGGAAATATATATCTTATCAAAAATTTGTACAGTATGTTTGGACATATTTGAGATATTACGGTACTTTTAATAAATATACACAAATTAAATTGGTCTCTTTTTACAACGTAAATGAAGAACAACATGTGGCGAAAAAACAATGTCAGAATCACTTGGATATGTAAAGCCTTTACAGAGTTATGCTACGTTGAACGACGCATGTCAGATTTCCAAAATTTGGCTCTGTCACTAAGGCACAAACAGGCTTCGTCACTAAGGGGTTAATACCAAGCAGTGTCCTATGCTGACGTGAACAGTCCTCGGCAGCTCAAGAAATTCTGTAAAAAGCGCAACCTTCATTGCACAAAAAGTCGTGTTATCGCGAGCATTTTTTGCACTTGCACCAGTCTGAAGGAGCCCATACACAGTACAATTATTGTGCATTCGCTCATTAGATACAGTGATAATTGTGTAGTGTGAATGTATGCAATGACAGAATGAACAGCGATAAATCGCTCATCCGATCTTTCATCCAGATTAGAGATGAGCGAGTATACTCACTAAGGCTAACTACTCGAGCGAGTAGTGCCTTAGCCGAGTATCTCCCAGCTCATCTATAAAGATTCGGGGGCCAGCAGGGGGGCGGAGAGCGTCGGGGGAGAGCGGGGAGGAACGGAGGGGAAATCTTTCTCTCCCTCTCTCCCTCTCCCCCCCCCCCAACTCACCTGTCACCCGCGCCGGCCCCCGAATCTTTAGAGACGAGCGGGGAGATACTCGGCTAAGGCACTACTCGCTCGAGTAATGTGCCTTAGCGAGTATACTCGCTCATCTCTAATCCAGATCTAATAATTATAGTTGGTCTGCTGCTGCATCAACCTGTATACTGCGACTAGAGGTATCTGGAATAATCCCCAACCCGTTCCACCTTCATTCACTGAGCAATGATTACTCCTGTGTAAAAGTATAGGAGCGACTATTGCTGGGACGGCTGTCGGGTACTGAAGCGCCAAACAGTCATGGAGTGTAAAACAGGCTTAAGAGATGAAATTTGAATGAATTCAGTGGCCCTTACTATATAAAGGGGGCGCAGGCGACCTGTACCGGAAAGCGTAGATGTGTCTCATGAACTTTTTGCTTACAATAGGAAATAAAATGACCCGTCTTACATCCAAAACAAAAAGTGCAGTCAGTTGATTTAAGTAATGCATTCCACAGAGATCACATCATATCCATCAGTAATAAAAGCAACTTTCTTAGAACTTGATAAAAAAAAAATCTTAACCCCCTAGCAGTCACATTAAAATTGAAAAACAAAATCTGGAAATGTCACTTTTTTATTGTACGTTTTGAATTTATATCTCATATAAATATATTTGGCGCATAACTCAGTTGCCTTAAGTCCATTTTTTTTTCATCAGTGAAGCTCTATGACACCTGGTATTTTATGGCCCGAGTTTTTTTTAGGAACCGATTTCGGGTACAAATAATTGCATTGAATAACTGGTATTAACTTTTTTGTGCAGAGCAGTAGATTCATATACAACTACGGGTGACATAAACAACAAGGGTAAAGTTTACAGTTGCTATCATGATGTCTCTGCATTACCCAAATAGTCCTCTGGTGAAAAGTAGCAACAGAAAAAAATGTGCTGTTACTAAATGATTACAGTGACCTCACGAAAATAGGAAGAGAATAGTTAAATGGCAGCAAATCCAGCGAAGGTTATATGATATGGCAGAAAATGTACAAGTTGAATGAGCTATAATGTAATCAAACAACATAAGATACCACCTAAATCATTAGTCAGTACACACTGTGGCATAAATAATTTCATTTATTATGCTAGGCATTCTAAATGCTATTGCTTCAATCCGTCATTGCATACTAAAATCGCTCATCCTTAATGCAATGATTTAAGTATCCCTACAGAGAATTCAAGTCATCAGAAAGTCATTAAATACTGTAAAAAATGAAAATGACTATTACACAGCAGTCAATACTATTAACTGTTAGTTAAAACAGCATTTAATTTAACTAGACAGCCACATTTTTACAGTTTACTTAGTACAAAAATAATGAGGACTTTAATGTTAATGTCATTTAGCAACAATAGTATGTGCATTGAATGTGTATGCTTTAAAATGAAGATGCAAAGTGCCTATCTACATCTATCTATCTGTCTATCTACGGTATATCATATCTATCTATCTACGGTATATCATATCTATCTATCTATCTATCTATCTATCACATATCTATCTATCTATCTCTCTATCCCTCTATCACATATCTATCTATCTATCTCTCTATCCATCTGTCTCATATCTATCTATCTCTCTATCTATCGATCTCATATCTATCTATCTATCTATCACATATCTATCTATCTATCTCTCTATCCCTCTATCACATATCTATCTATCTATCTATCTATCTATCTCTCTATCTATCTATCTATCTATCTCATATCTATCTATCTCTCTATCTATCGATCTCATATCTATCTATCTATCTCCTATCTATCTGATATCTATCAATCTCATATCTATCTATTTATCTATCTTATTTCTATCTATCTATCTCATATCTATTTATCATTATCTATCTATCTATCTATCTCATATCTATCTATCTATTCATCTATCGCATATCTATCTATCTATCTCATATCTATCTATCTATTCATCTATCGCATATCTATCTATCTATCGCCTATCTATCTCTCTCCTATCTATCTATCTTATATCTATATATCTGTCTATCAATCTCATATCTATCTATTTATCTAATGTCTATCTCATTATCTATCTATCTTACATCCATTTATCTATCTATCCATCTATCTCATATCTATCTATATATACCTATCTATCTCTAATCTATTTATCTCTCTGTCTATCGATCTCATATCTATCTATTCATCTATCGCATATCTATCTATTTATCTATCTTATATCTATATATCTCTCTATCAATCTCATATCTATCTATTTATCCATTTATCTCACATCTATATATCTTATTTCTATCTATCTATCTCATATCTATATACCTCATATCTATCTACCGCTCTATCTATCTATCTATCTATCCATTTATCTCACATCTATATATCTCCTATCTATCTCATCTCTCTCTCTCTCTCTCTCTCTCTCTATATATATATATATCATATCTATCTATCTATACATTTATATATCTCATATCTATCTATCTATCCATCCATCCATCCATCCATCCATCTATCTATCTATCTATCTATCTATCTATCTATCTATCTATCTATCTATCTATCTATCTATCTATCTATCTATCTATCTATCCAAATAAGGTTTTTGCTGTGGAAGCTGATACTGATTGCTCATCGAAATACACAATTGAATCTGAGTCATTTTAACATCCCATTGAGTTCAATGGAAATCAACACAGCAGTTCATATTGCATAGAATTTTTCCACACGCAAATCATGTGGTTTATCCATACGTGGAATTTAGGGTAATGTTCATTGCAACAACTCATGTAAATATTGCTTAGTATATGTGCCCCAGATGTTCAGTGGATATAAAAAGTCTACACACCCTTATTAAAACGCCACGTTTTTGTCATCTGACAAAGATGAATAATTTCCAATTTATCTCCATCTTCAATGTGCCCTGTTATCTGTACAATTCTATTGGAAAACAAACTGAAATTAGGGTAGAAAACTAAAACTAACAAAAGTATAATAGTGTGGTTGCATAAGTGTGCACACCCTCTCAATTTTGGGGATTCGGTTGTGTGAAAAAGAAATGCCAGAATTACAGAATTTTCAAATTTTGGCTCTAGAAAAAATGGGAAAAAAAGTGATCAAAATGTTATATGTTTCCAAAAATGGTTCATTGAAGACCAGAGCTCATGTTGCAAAATATAAGCTCTTATAGACTTCCATCAATTAAAAAATAAAAATGATATGGCTCTTGGAATGCAGCAACACAAAAGTATATCTTTTCTTTAAAGTGTTTTTAGTTACAAAAATAACAAAACATAAAAAAAACCTGTAAAAACTTTGTGGCGGCGTAATCCTGTAGATGCACAAAATAATGTTATCACATTTTTTATGTTATATGCTGAATGCCATTAAAATGAAAGCCAAAAAATGATGGCAAAATTTTCCCAATTCCCTCCCATAATAAATTTTTTAAAAAAAGTTAAATAATATATATATTTCCCAAAATGATTCCATTTAACACATAACTTTTTCCCCCAAAAACGAGCCATTTTGACAGAAAAATTAAAAAGTTAAGGTAAAGTGGCTTTCGGAATGCAACAAGAAAAAAACTGAAAAAAAATTGGTTGTGTAGTGGCCCAGAGTTAGAATCCCTCTAGTAGGTGCTAGTTTACCCTTATTGGATTGTCTTTGTGTCTGTGTATCCATTGTTGTTGGTTTTTGTCATGTGTGTGGTGACCTATTTAGGCATTCCTGAAGTCATTGTCTCGTGTTGGTGTTATCAAAGTTGGTGGTGTTTGTGTGCCTCTAACCTGTTCTGTGTAGGGTGATTGGCAGTTAGACAGGATGGGGGTGGAGTTAGTTGGTGATAGAGAGACACAGAAGAAGAATGTAGTTGGTGGAGGAGGACATGTTTGCAGGAGGCTGAGTCCCTGGCGCTTCCATTCGGGCTAAGCCTTGGCCCATCTTATTCAGCCATGAGATGTAACCCCTCCAGGAACCAGATGCCAGGATCAGCTTCTGAAAGAAGAACTTAGCTGTGAAGGTTACACTCCCCTGCTTAACTACTGAGTAGAAAGACAGGACCAACTCTGCTGCTACAAGTCGGCAGACAGGTTTTGCATGAGTGCTACCCAATAAATGTCGCTAGATTAGTGAGGAAAAGGGGCTAAATTAGTGAAGGTCTCTTCATTTTTTCCCTTCCGTGTCAGAAATAATCACCCAAGAATTCCCATCAGATAACTGAGACAGATGGTGACTGTAATTTGGGAAAAGAGTGTTTTCTTGCTCAAGTATATTGGAGACTGTAAAGAGATAAAGTGCGCCAGAGGTATTGTACGTATGACTATTATAGTGTATTCTTGGAAAATCAAAGTAGGAAATGTTGAGCAAAAGCCGTGTTTCTATGGTTTAAACTACGCTTTGAGTGTGGACTCTTTTATTTGACTCTATTAATGCATTTCTTGAAAGAGGCACTGACGTCACATAAACAGTTGAGTTATTCTATCTATTTGCATGACCTCCAACCTTTACCCCTGCACACAGCCAGGTCAGGCCGCGTCTCGATGTTCCGGGAGGAGATGTTAGAGCCATCATGACACACCATCGTGTTCCCCGCTGTCTCCCCAACTAAAGGTCAGAGCCTGCCGCTGTAGTTGGTCACTAGGGCCTAATATTGACCATCATCAATTGGGCAAGAACATTTGCCCTATTGTTTTTCCATTCATCGGGCAGTATAAATTTGCCAGCAATCAAACGATGAATGAACAAAGGCTTGTTTGTTGGCTGATCATGTCATAGAAATGCCCGCTGGTCACCTGCACATCTCCCAGTGTAAACAGGGAAATGTACTGACAGCCAATGAGAGCTCTATGGGATTGTACTAATGATTGTTGGTCCTTATACAGCTGATCATTTGCCTGTGTAGACATTATTATTGAGCACCGATTAACATACTTATTGTTGGTCTGCCCTAATTAGCATATACGGATGACCTGAATAAAAGCACCCTTGATCCATAAAAATATTCAGTGGTTTAAAATATTAAAGCAGTAATTTCCATCCACGGTGCCGCAGTACCAAGGTGTGCCATGAGAAGCTCCTAGGAGTGCCACAGGAAGGGAGAGAGAGAGATTTTTTTATTTGCAGGGGTGCTGCGAAATGAATATTTTTCCCAACGTGTGCCGCAAGCCAAAAACGGTTTTGAAACACTGCACAAGGTTACTATACATTGAACCATGCTTGGTTTTAACTTGTGCCATTGTATATATATGAGACAAGTTTAAGCTGGCCGCTTGATGGATTGTACAGCCTGGGATCAGGTACCTGACTGTTCTAAACTGCTGAGCACCCATGTAAGAAGACATAAGTAGTTTACTATGGTGGAAGCAGCTGTTGGTTGCAATGGTCGGTTGACCAATCAAATGATCACCGATAGATTGTGGGAGCAGCTGTTGGTTGCAATGGTCGGTTGACCAATCAGCTGATGACTGGTGGATAGTGGGAGCAGCTAGGTCTAAGTGGACCCAGCAGAGCTTTAAGGGCATTCATTTGTAGCAGATTTGTTACAGAAATTTCAACTGAAGATCTGTTCTATTGATCTAAATGGGGTTGTTTCTGCAGTATTTCTGCACTGGGACACTTGTAGAGATATCTGCAACAAATTTGCAGCTTGTAAACACACAATGATAATTGTCACTGCAACTCAAGGCTCATTTACGCGAAACGGTGATCACTCAAAATCCGCTCAAACGACAGTTTGAGTGACAGTTTTGCATAACTCTAAGTAGCTAATTAGCTACTAAAGAGTTAAAGCAGGGGGAGCGGGACACCGCTGACAGCTCCGAGAACAAAGCAGCTGTTTTGTATATGCAAACAGCTGCTTTGTTCTTGGTGCTTTCAGTTTGTATCCCGCTGAGAACTGTCAGCGGGATACCAGCTGAAAGAATACTATCAGCACCGCCCGCTGAGATATCAGCCCGGGGTGCTGATAAGGCTCATTGCTCATTTCTAGCTTGCATTTAGATGCAACGGTTATTGCTCAAAATGGCTTTTGATGGCTTTTGAGCGAATTCTGAGCAATAGTCATTGTGTCTCAGTGGGCCTTAAGCCAACCCAAAGCGTTAATCCAGCCTAATCACCCAAAAGTGCTTAGAATATATTTAAAGTGACCATATCAGAAAAGGAAACTTAATATACAGAGAACCTTACTTTAAAGTGAAGTAATATTCCAGCATAAGGCCTTACTCACATGAGCGTATATACATCGGGCAAAAATCACGACTGTCTGAAGTATTGGTTTCCAATCTTTTTATTCAAATGAGCGATTTTCAGCTGCGTAAAAAAATTGCGTGGGGAAAAATAGGACATTGGCGATCGAAAACAGCGACCGATTTTAGACAGTGCATGAAAAGGTAGGTCTTGCCACATCTTTTGACGAGATCCGATGGAGGTTCCTATATGTTTCTATAGGAGCTGAAAAAAACGGAGGGGGAGGGAGTTTAGCTGCGTCCAACACTGGAAAATGATTACAGCTAGCTCTATTTAACCATTACAGGTCATTCCAAGGATTTTTGCCGACCAAGGGGTTTCCGTGCTAATACGATGCAACCGCCCATGTGAATGGCCGAGAAAATGCAATTTAAGATCGGGACTTGATCGCGGCTTTTCTCTTTTCACGCGTTTTTTGCCAGCCTAAAAATGCGTACGATCGTGTGAAGGAGGCCTAAGAAACATTTTCTTCTAAACTAGTAATATCCTGCAACAGATTAAATAACATTTCCAGTATCTAATAATAAACATAAGATCTGAAACACATAACCGATGTGTTGAGATCACAGTATATCATCATTAAGACATCTTTTCAGAATATTGATGAGCTTTCAAGATTCCCACTGTTTAAGAATCAATATGTGACTGCTTTTGAAGCAAAGTTTAATGAATCTTTAAAGTAGAATAACTATTATCTCATTCATCTGACTTGATAATTGGGAAGTTTACAAGGAGCCATAAGCGATTACAACTGTACTGTCATTGATGGGACTTTTTCTTTAGTACAATACCTTTTACATTATGTTTATCATTTATCTTTGTTTGGATGGATTTACTTTCTGATAATGTACACATAGTAACAGGTTGCTAGATTATAGGGCGAATTTACTCATGCAATTCCTACTTCCCTGCTGTTCGAACGACAGCACATACATGTGGGGTTAATTCTTCTTCTGCATCTTGGGACGGGTGATCCTAAGGGCTCAGTCACACAGGAGTTTTGACTCACAAATTGTTTTTGCGCATAACTGATACGTTCAAAAATTTGCGTGACCGAAGTGGGAGGCACACAGGAAAAACCAGACCTCTCCCCGTTTTTCCGCTCAAAAAGAGCGCTGCCCGCTATCCCCTGCTGCGGCTGTGACAGCTGCAGCAGGGCATTCCTTAGATGCTGTCGCATCCAGGGGTTTCACCTTTGGTCAATGGGGCCGGCAGCAGCAGGGACGGGCCCATTGACATACAGAGAACATTGCGATCCTCTGCCAGAGCTGTGACAGCTGGGGCAAATGATTTCTTCATCTCCACGGGGAGTCCCCTTGTCACTGAACACTGTGACAGCATGAATTTATGAATGGGTGAGTGCTGCCTCTGATTGGTCACAGTGCTCAGCCAATCAGTGGCAGCCCTGTCAGCAGGCGGGGATTTAAAAATCCCCGCCTGATGAAAGCTCTTTAGAGCAGTGCAGGAGAAGACCTGGCTGGACGCGCCTGAGCCCCGGCAGCTGCAGAGAGGTGAGTATATATTTTTTTGTTTATTTTTTACACATTTTAGTGATGTTTTTCAGGGAAGGGCTTATATTTAAAGCCCTTCCCCGAAAATCACTGCAGGGCTTGCCGTCAGCCCATTGCTTTCAATGGAGCAGGCTGTAGCGCCGGCTCCATCGAATTCAATGGGAGAACATCGCGCTTCTCTGCCACAGTTGTGACAGCTGTGGCAGAGGACCGCGATCTTCACTATATGTTGTCAGTGGGGTCGGTGCTGCTGCTGCCAGCCCCATTGAGTGCAAGGTGAAACCCCTGCATGCGACAGCATGCAGGGGTTTCACATACAAAAAACACAGACGCCGCAGTTACCTGCGTTTTAACAAACGGTGTCCTATATTTTGCGCATGAAAAATGTGCACATGTGACCGCTGCCATTGGAAAGTATTGGTGCTATATAGTGCAATCTTTTTCACGCACAAAAATTTGCGCGTCAAAATGTCCGTGTGACTGGGCCCTAAGGGTTAAATTTGAATGGAATAAGGAGACCCTAATCTTCCCCCGGCCATGCTTATAAAAAGACGACCAAGGAAATCAACAAAAGAACCTGTATCAACTCCTTCCCACTGCAGCCCTTTTTTATTTTTGTTTTTTCATGCCCACTTTCAAAAAAATCATAACTTTTTTATTTTTCCATAGACATAGCCACATGAGGGTGAGTTTGTTTTTGCAGGACCAGTTGTATTATTCAATGGTAGCATTTAATGTAACCACGACTTGACCTTTTTGTGAGGGGTGGTTGTTTTTATGGCATTCATGGTGCAGTAAAGATGACGTTATATACATTCTGTGGGTCTGTACAAATATGGCACTACCCAATTTATATAGCATTTTTAAGCGCGAAAGCTTGGTATTTGTGGATGTGCTGTAGTTTTTAATAGCACCATTTTGGGGGGTACATATGACTTTTTGATCACTTTTTATTTCATTTTTGGGGGGAAGCAAAATGACCAATAAAAGCAGTTCTGATGCAATAGTTGTAATCATGTTCATTTTTCTATTTTTACTGTTATGCAAAAAATGGAAAAATTGGCTTTTTCAAACTTTTTTCAGATTTTTTTACATATATTTTGAACATATTTTTTAAAACGTTTTAAAACATTTTTCTTAATTCTTTAGTGGGGCTTGAATATGAGATCTCTTGATTGCTTGTACAAACCACTGCAATACAGAAGCAGCTTGAAATAAGTGTAATATGATGACAAACCAGGAAGCCTTCACTAGGTTTTGGCTGCCATGACGCAGTTTGACAACTTGGGATCAGATGACAGAGGGAGCCTCTTTTTTTTGCCTACCCACTAAGACTCAGTATTGACAGTGGCATCTGAGGGGTTAACTGACCATGACCTACGTTATCTCTGATCCTGCCTGTTGCAGGCAGGTGTTAGTTGTGTAACATAGTTGGTACCCACTCAATACAAGTCCTATGCACATTTACTGTACAAGTATGTCAGATGTCAGCAGGGGTTAGACATGAGAGGTAGATCATATTTAAGGAATGGGTTGAATCTTACTGGTCATAGTTTTTATATAGCAATCAGAAGTCTCCTTAGAAAGAGATCCTTTACCAAGGGACACATTAAATGGCTGATAAGGACTATACCTGCACTTTCATGGTATTAGGGACCAATCCTATGTTGTTTCCATCCTGCAAGAGCTTGAGGATGTCCTGACTAGCAGGGTCTTCTGGTTGTAGTCCTCTATGAGTACACCTCTTCTTAAAAGTAGCTATGTCCCTGTTGATTGCCACTGTCCTGGAGCACATTAAAGTGAAAATTACTTCCTAAGACAGACCCAAAGATCTTAGTAAGGGCCTGGCAATCTCTACGCTGTTAGGCTGACTATCTTGAGATTGACGGACACCTGGTTGTTCCGAGACACCAGGTGCAGTCTGGGTGATAGCCTCGAATAGAGCAGGTGAAACCACTCTCTTTACCAACCAGAATAAAATTATGGCAATTATGGAGGTTGTGTCTCACCTGTCCTTCATCAGGATTCTCAAAACTATTGAAACAGGAGGAAACAGATGTGCTAGTTGAAAGTCCCATGGAATGGAGCAAGCTGGTAAGTGGTACAGGGGGCTAACCCGATTACTAGTTGAAAAAGCACTTGAAGATGAAAAAACATTTTCCTGGTTGAAAGCAGTTGGAGCGATTGAGCACTATTGGATATATATTGCTGAAATATCTACAGCCTTTCTACCTTTGCTAGAAGAGGCCAGGGGCCTTGTGGTTGCCTGCAGGCTTAAATATGCCACTGTTGTGGCAGTGTCAAACTGAACTTTCCCAGGTCTGGTCAACAGTAACTGGTAGAAATGATGGAGTGCTTTGGATACTGTAAGCAGAGCCTTGGTATTAAATGATAGGACACACTCCACATGCGTCCCGAGACTCCAACAGATGCTCCTAGGACATGAGCACCTCAGCCATGGTTGAATGCTTCCAGTGCATTGTGGGGAAATCATACTCTTGTTCTGGAAAACTAGTGAACCCACAGGCTGCATAAGGAACAGATATGAAACACAAAAATCCAACCTAAAAGCAAAATGTAGTGGCAATATCCCACTAATTCCAGACACCACAGCTAGGACACATGTAAAACACAGCATGTGGGTGGAGCCAGGGTGCCTTTATGCTAATCAAATTTAACCCAGCTGTCCCAACATGCAGCAAGGAGATTAACCCCATATGTATGTGGTCTTTCAGGGAAGTACTAATCAGTGACTTCAGTAGAGGATTGGGACAATATCTTATTTACCTTCACGAAAGAGAGGATGGGTGTCACCATTAAAAATGGATTATGTTTATATGTGGTAATTAAATCTAAAAGAGTTGTCTCATGAAAATATGTCCTGTTCATATGTTCGGAACAGTCTAATGGACATTGTAGGGAGGATTGTTCGCTGTAAGAGTGGCTACCTGTCATGTCCATCCAGGACGTGCTGGAATCGCAACCCCCAGATCTCATACAAAAACATACAAACTGCTTCAAAACAATAATAAACTAAAACATAGGAATGCTTTCCCTATCTAAATAACCTCAGGGACCGGGACCTGCCTACACGCAGGCAATTCCTCCTGACAAGGACGTACCTGACCTTGTACCTCGGTCCTCAGTTAATCCTACGTGGGACAGGGGAATAACATAAGAAACACAAAATAAAAGCAACACAAACTTAGCTTTGTGATGCAGCAGGCAAATGATAGTTCCAGGGCCGAGCTCTGAGACCACAGTCAGTGCTAGACTGAAGATTCAACGGCAATTCAGTCCAGCATCAGCCAGACTAAGTAACAATGACAATTACCCACAGGTGCGGCTTAAGCATGTCTCACCTAATACCCCCCCAACCAGGGCCAGAAAATGGAGAACCACCTGTAAAACCTGCACCAGACTATCAGCCTGGCAGGAATCTCAAAACCGCCACAACACTACCATTTTATTGGACTTGAGACATCCATTGAATATTTAATGGCTGCCATGTACTATTACTAGAGATGAGCGAGCACCCAAATGCTCGGGTCCGCGTTATTGGAGTCGAGCTTTTCGTAAAATTCGAGAGCTCTACTCGAGTAGCGAACCCCATTGAATATAATGGGAGACTCGAGCATTTTTGTAAGTGGGACGCCAGATCCCGAGATTTTTTTTTTACTTGGTTCGTCCATCTCTCTCTCTCTCTCTCTCTCTCCCCTGCCTGCCAGACAAAAAATTTGCCAATGACACGTGCTGCGTCGCGACAGGGAGGGGCCAAAACAGGCACGTCACAGTGGGGAGGAGCCAAAAACTGGGGCGGGGTCGAACACGGCTTGATGCTCGTTCGAGTAACGAGCACCATTGAGTATGCTAATACTCGAACGGGCATCAAGCTTGACAGAGTACATTTACTCAACTCTAACTATTACATTTCTCCACTGCAGGGAAAATGCCTTGGGGCTATACCTTAGCTTGAAATTAAATGGGTTGTCTCATCAGAAACAAGTATGAAAGGAAAAATAACATGTTTCTGTGTATATATATTGTATAGTGTAATTACTGCTTTATTTATGCCTCCAAGCATATGCCCTCTAATGATAATGAGATGAATCTGCTCGTTCTTTCTCAGTCTATACAGCAAAGCTGATGAGTGAGCTACAGGAAGCATCAACCTACTTTGTCTGCTCTAGTTGCGAAAAATTGAATATTCCAAGATATTTTATATGGATGGTAAAATAAAAATATAAATTATGTAAATAATACATGAAAAATAAAAAAAACAAACATTTTTAATAGACATTTTTCTCTAATAAGATATAATACCAACTTTCTTATATTCAACTGTATTACTGATTTACACAACGTTTGTTAGAATAACCTTGGCTATTTAAGGATGCTGCCAAGTTTGGGCCTTTTTTGGGCTTTAAGGATGCAGTGGTTTTTTTTTCCAAATTTGTTATCTTTGAACCTTCTGAAAGCCATAACTTTAAAAGTTTCTATGAACATAACTGTATGAAGGCTTGTTTTGTTGTGGAATGAGTAGCACTTCTTTATATACTATTTTGTATACTTTTAATTACTATTTTGGCAGCAGCTTCACTTCACATGATGGATGAGAGCGAGGTCACCACCCAGGAACAGCGGTGCCAGAGAAAGGTAGGCTTATGAGACGGAAACTGAACTACAAATCATGGGAGAGGGGCACCAAACTGAAACTTTACCTTGGCTGAAAGAAAGTCCAGCTTTAGCGGCCTTGATGCCAGTCATATAGGACATCATACCTCAGATTCGATACTGTTGCTTATAGACCCAAACGAACCCGTTTTTGACTGTCTGTAATGACTGAATTTAAGCGTTAAATAAAACAGCAAGTACAGTTTTCCAACTTTACCGGAAATTTCCCAATGTTAAAAAGTAAATCTGGATCACAAGCATGTAACATTATGTAAGTATATGTTTCATATTAGAGCTTGCTATTAACATAACTTAAAAGCATTGTCCCGTGAAAAATATTATTTACAGTTGAATCCAGCATTGTTTGTATTTATACTTAGTAAAAAATGTTTCTATCCCCAGATAATCCAGGGATAACATTAGAATAGCGCCACCTACTGTTTCTATTGAAAACCTTTTTTGCGTCCACTCAAATGTACCAATCTTCTCGGTCTTGCTTTAATGCAGTGGACTAGAGAGGGAAGCTAGACTGAGCAGGTGGAACAATTACTGAGCTGGACACAGAATAGGTACAGCAGGTGGCGCTATTCTAACATTAGTCCTGGAATATCTGGGATAGAAACCTTTTTTATTAAGTGTAAATACAAAGAAATGTTTATAATTATGGACCGGATTTAATTGTAAACAATATTTTTGTGGGGCAACCTCTTTAATGTGTTAGCATATATTTAATTAATAATCAAGTTTTAGAAATCTGATTCCTGTGGTCTGTGATCTTGGACCTCCACCGATTTAAAAGACATTCTCACAATGGGCCATTCAACTAAATGATGCTTTGTTTATAATCCTCTGCCCCAGATTTCCAGGCCCTGACATTTGTGAGCCTGGATAATGAGCTTTGGGTATTTTATAGAGAAGTACAGCTTCCATGGTCTCCACATAGTAGTGTTCTGTAATAGTAGACATTTCCAAAGTGATGTCCTGACATGAATCTATCACATGAAAACCAATCACATGTGTATGAATTTCCCCTTTAAATATTTCTTCTTCTATAAAACATGGGCCCTACTTAAAAACTTGGATACAACTTGCATACATAAATACATGTAAATAAATTCAGAGTAATCTATACAGAATGCATTTTGTTTTTTTGCAACCTTTTCAACACTTAAATTGCAAGTTTCCTGTTTCCTTGAAATTTAAGAAACAATACAGCTGACTTTCCCAGAAATATATAATTAGATTACATTTTTGGAAAGAGGCATCAATTTACATTAAGAATAAGTAAAGTCCTGGCTCCGTCAGATGGTGTTAGTTAAACTAACTCTATAACTTCCCGTTTAACTTCCTCCCTCTTTCTTACACATTTGTTTTCTCTCCATATATATACACATGTATCTATATACACCCTCACATATTATATATATATTATATATGTATCACTATCTTTCTATCTTTCTTTATCTCATATCTAATCTATCTCTCATATCTATTTATCTTTCTATATCTCATATCTAGGTACCTATATCTCATATCTGTCTATCTATATTTCTATATTTCATTTCTCTCTATCTCATCTATCTATCTATCTATCTATCTATCTATCTATCTCATACCTATCTATCCAATATCTATCTATTTCTCTAATCTATCTATCTCTCATATCTATCTATCTATCTATCTATCTATTTATCTCTTATATCTATCTATCATATCTATCTATATCTATCTATATCTATCTATCTATCTATCTATCTATCTATCTATCTATTTATCTCTTATATCTATCTATCTATCTATCTATCTATCATATCTATCTATATCTATCTATCTATCTATCTATCTATCTATCTATTTCATATCTATCTATCTATTTATCTCATCTATCTATCTATCTAATCTATCTATCTATCTATCTCATATCTATCTATCTCATATCTATCTATCTATCTATCTATCTCTCATATCTATCTATTTCATATCTATCTATCTATCTCTCATATCTATCTATCTATTCATCTATCTCATATATATCTATCTCTCATATCTATCTATCTATCTCTCATATCTATCTATCTATCTCATATCTATCTATCTATCTATCTATCTATCTATCTATCTATCTATCCATCTATCTCATATCTATCTATTTCTCTCATTTATCTATCTATCTCTCATATCTATCTATCTATCTATCTATCTATCTCACATCTATCTATCTATCTATCTATCTATCTATCTCTCATATCTATCTATCTATCCATCTATCTCATATCTATCTATTTCTCTCATCTATCTATCTATCTCTCATATCTATCTATCTCTCATATCTATCTATATCTATCTATCTCTCATATCTATCTATTCATCTATCTCATATCTATCTATCTCTCATATCTATCTATCCATCTATCTATCTCTCATATCTATCTATATCTATCTATCTATCTATCTCTCATATCTATCTATCTATTCATCTATCTCATATATATCTATCTCTCATATCTATCTATCTATCTCTCATATCTATCTATCTATCTCATATCTATCTATCTATCTCTCATATCTATCTATCTATCTATCTATCTATCTATCTATCTATCTATCTATCTATCTATCTATCTATCTATCTATCTATCTATCTATCTATCTATCTATCCATCTATCTCATATCTATCTATCTATCTCATATCTATCTATCTATCTATCTATCTATCTATCTATCTATCTATCTATATCTATATCTTTCTGCTGTGTGAGTGTAATTCTTCACTTACTATCAATGGGCATATATTACTTATTGCTTTAGGGTTGGGAACTGTTCTTTTACAGGACATCTGGTTTCCTTTTGATTAACAGTGAATCAGTTTCAAGATTCAAACTATGGGTTTATGTGACACTGAAGCAAAGCAAACTCCACCGTACTTAGTAATGCAAAGACATAATTGAAAGCAAATCCTCAGTTACAATTATGCTTTTAAGTTGTATGCAATTTATTTTACCAGCAGCTTTGAAATGATTAAATGACTTCCTACACTAGTAGACCTCTAAACGTCTACAGCACATTCAAACACTTCTGCATATTTGTGGTAGCCTGAACTGATGTTAGCGTTTAATGCTTTAGGTATAATATGGCAATTAAAGGGCCTCTGGATCATAGCATTAAGTTATTTATTTACATATAAAAATCATGCAAACATATTGTGGTAACACACTTGCTTAAAATATACGCAGAAACTACAATATCCCATTAGGAGGGGTTTTTGTTACACCAAGTTATCCTAAATTAAAGTCAGATATAAAGAGTCGGCTGCGCAGGATTCTGCTTGTAAAATTCTCACAACGTTCCCGGCCAAATCGCTGTAACAAATGCGCTTTATTCTGAGTAGTGATTTACGGGGAGATATCAGTACATTCTGCTGTGGACAATCCAAGCACTCTTGCAGGAAAAAAAAAGTATCTCCCCTGTTAATGATAACGGATTGGTTCTAGTTAGGGCTTATTCTGATGTCTGTATATAGGGGGAGTTTTCACGCCTGGCCGATATACGCTGTCTCTCTCTGCAGGGAGAGGAGGCCGGCCGGCCGGGAGCAGTGCACTGAGCTCCCGCCCCCTCTCTGCCCTCTCTCCGCCCCTTACCACTATTTCCAATGGGAGGGGGTGGAACTTAGCTCCGCCCCATCCTCTCATTGCAAACAGTGGTGAGGGGTGGAGAGGGGGCAGGAGCTCAGTGCACTGCTCCCGGCCGGCCCACCTCCTCCTCCTGCAGAGAGGGACACTGTATATCGGCTGGGCGTGAACACGTTAGAATAAGCCCTTAGGTTGCCATTTGTAAAATTTGGATCTCATAAGAGAGGGCATGGTCCCTTAGGGTCTTACAGATAAATATCCTTCATAGGAATATGCCTTAACCCTTTAAGGACATGACCTTTTTCTTTTTTCATTTTCATTTTCTTTCCTCCCTACGTTTGTAAAAATCATAACTCTTTTATTTATCCATTGACGTAGATCTCTGAGGGTTGTTTTTTGCGGGACGAGATGTTTTTTTCAATGGTAATATATAATGTATCATATAATGTACTAAAAACCGTTTTAAAAATTCTAAGTGAAGTGAACTAGAAAAGCAATGAAATTCCGCCATCTTTAGGGCTTATTCACATGGGCGTATATCGGACGGGTTTTCACCTCCAGCCGATATAAGCTGCCCCTCTGATGCATTGGTTTACAATGCATCAGTGCACAGGGGCATATCTCTGCAGCGTAAAAGCGCCCAGTCGGGGGGTATCACGTTGGCGGCGGCAGCTGCATTTCCTCCTAAGGGAGCCAATGACAGCTGCAGGAGAAGGGAGGTGGGAGGGAGTTCAGCAGCGTGACTGCTAAACTCCGTCCCCCTTCTCTTCTCCTCTCTGCCCCTTGCCGCTGTTTGCAATGGGAGGGGCGGGATCAGGTGTAGCTGAGCCCCGCCCCCATCCAGCCCCTCCCATTGCAAACAGGGGCGGGAACTCAGCACACTCGCTCCTGCCCCGTCCTGCCTCTTCCCCTTGTAGACAGAGGGAGGGAAGGTAATAAGCCCGCCCGTGTGAATAAGCCTTTGGGGGGGGGGGGTCTTTTTTCTATGGTGTACACGCTGCAGTAGAAATGACATGATAACTTAATTCCATAGATTGGCATGATTAGTACAATACCAAATTTATTTATTTTTTGCTGTACTACTTAAAGGGGTTGTCCCGCGCCGAAACGGTTTTTTTTTTTTTTAAACCCCCCCCCCCGTTCGGCGCGAGACAACCCCGATGCAGGGGTTAAAAAAACAACCCCCACAGCGCTTACCTGAATCCCGGCGGTCCGGCGTCTTCATACTCACCTGCTGAAGATGGCCGCCGGGATCCTCTGTCTCCATGGACCGCAGGGCTTCTGTGCGGTCCATTGCCGATTCCAGCCTCCTGATTGGCTGGAATCGGCACGTGACGGGGCGGAGCTACACGGAGCTACACGGAGCCCCATAGAGAAGAGGAGAAGACCCGGACTGCGCAAGCGCGGCTAATTTGGCCATCGGAGGGCGAAAATTAGTCGGCACCATGGAGACGAGGACGCCAGCAACGGAGCAGGTAAGTATAAAACTTTTTATAACTTCTGTATGGCTCATAATTAATGCACAATGTATATTACAAAGTGCATTATTATGGCCATGCAGAAGTGTATAGACCCACTTGCTGCCTCGGGACAACCCCTTTAAAATATAAAATAGCTTTGGAAAAAAGTAAAATTATTTTCTGACGCTATCTTCTGACAGACACAACTTTTTTTCCCCCATAGAAATAGCTGTGAGGGCTCATTTTTTGCAGGATGTCCTGTAGCTTCTATTTGTACCATATTGGAATACATACAACTTTTTGATCAGTTTTTATTACATTTTTATCTTGGAGATGGGGATGACCAAAAAAAGCGCAATTCTAGCGTTGCTTATTTTGAGGCTGTTCACCGTGCGGGGTAAATAATGCGTAGTTTTAATAGATTAGAATTTTATGGACACAGAGGTATCAAATATGTTTTTTTTTTATTTAGATTTCAGTTATTTTAAATATGCTAAAAGTTAAAAAAATCTTTTACTACCTTTTATTCTTTTAAGAATTAATGAGACTTTTTTAAACTGATTTTTACGTTTTTTAGTCCTCATAGGAGTCATGAACTTGCTGTGATTTGATCACTCCTGCTGTATGACGTAATACCATAGTATTATATTATACTGCGATCTGACAAGCAATCTATCAAGCCATGCCACAGGCATGACTTAATAGGCAACCCACATTGTTAGTCCTGGGGGCTTTCAGAGGGCCCCTAGCTGCCATTGCAACCAAATGGCAGCCTGCAATCTCACCAACCTCTGACTGCTGCTGATCGGAGCTGTTGTGGGCTGGTGTTGGCTGTAAGAATGTAAGAAACAGTCGGCACCCGCATTGTATGGAATGGGATCGCCCTCCGATCCTCCTGCATACAAACCTCAAACATGCCCGATGTAAATGTACACCTTGGAGCGTTAAAGGGTTAAAGGGGTTTAACTACAAAAACAAGTGGGAAAACTTGCTGACCACTAAGGGTCTGGCCGGTGGCGGCCAACCATTTCCGAAAAGAGGGCTTCGGAGTGGCCTGAAAGGAATGCAGTAGTGGTCACAGATATTCCCCACCACGCTATTAATTTCATTAGGACCACCATAGATAGCCAAGCGCTTGAACTCCAGCATCGGCGCCCCACTAATCCAGTGGATAGAGGATAACTTGTTTTTGTGGTAACACCCCTTTAAGGATTGTTTCACATATCTATCTTTATCTATTTAGTCGGGGCCGACTCTCGGACACTTTATGGATCAGTCCTCTCCATATGGTTCTGTTTTGTTCTGCTTCTTTCAGTTCTATCATTTGCATGTTGGTGTTGGCTTTGATAGTATCGAACAGGGGCGTAACTACAGAGGATGCAGGGGATGCGGTTGCACCCGGGCCCAGGAGCCTTAGGGGGCTCATAAGGCCTCTCTTCTCCATATAGGGAACCCAGTACTATGAGTTAAGCATTATAGTTGGGGGCCCTGTTACAAGTTTTGCATCGGGGCCCAGGAGCTTCAAGTTACGCCTCTGGTATCGAGCCAGCACGTTCTTTGGCGCCAGGTCTTCTTCTTTTGCCGTTGAGCACTCCAAGCATTACCGATGATTCTAATGAATTATCTCGCATTATGTAGCGAAGTCTCTGTTTTGCAATTTTCCATAGTTTCCCTTATAGCATTTTGCAACAAAGCACTGGTTTTTAAAGCTAAAATCAGAATTTTCCTGGTGTTAATTGCACACATTTTGCAGCAAAATCTGCTGAGGACAGATCTTATAACTGGAGGTCAATAGGAATTTAGTAAACACAGCACTAACATTGTTTCTTTTTGTGGCATTTTCTCTCAATGTGGGTGCATTTTTTGGGTGGTTCATAGTGTTTTTTTTTAAACCCAGAATGCTCTGTGTTTGACATTTTTTTCAGGCGGTTTTCTATATTCTTTTCTATCAGAAAAAAAAGCCTGAAAAAATACATATGCCTCTAAAAATAGAGCCACCGCAAAAACTCATGAAATTCATGGCGATTTTTTACAAGTCTTGGGCCAGTTTCACACAAGCATATGTGTATTTGCGTACATGAGCTCCATGTATTTGCGGGATGAACGTTGTTTTCTGTGCGCGCATTGGTATATTCTACTGTACTTCTCGTGTGCACAGGACAGGTGCATTTGCAAGCGCCTAAAAACCCCACTGATGCTTCCAGCCATTAGTTTAATGAGTTCACGATGTGCTATTTTTCTTGCGCAATTATACAACGTTCTATGTATCTCCTAGTATATTGGGCATTCATATGCGCATCTTCATTGATTGCTATAGAGACCTTTGGTGCGCAAATGTGCAGGAAAATAGAGTATGCTGTGTTTTTTAAAAAGCATCCCAAGAAACTGTGTGAAGGAGGCCTTATGATTAGAGATAAGCGAGCGTACTCGGTTCGGGTGTTTTTGCACTCCAGCACCGCTTTTTCCGAGTAGCTGACTACTCGGACGAAAAGATTCGGCGGGCGCTGGGGGGCGGCGTGGTGGAGCGGGGGGTAGCAGTGGGGAACAGGGGAGAGCGCTCTCCCCCCCCCACTCCTCTCTGCAACCCCCCGCTCACCCCCGGCGCCCCCCGAATCTTTTTGTCCGAGTAGTCAGTTACTTGGAAAAAGCAATGCTCGAGTGCAAAAACACCCGAAAAGAGTACGCTCGCTCATCTCTACTTATGATCTTTAAGTGCTGCTTCAGCCTCATTCAATACATATAGTGGGATCCTATTATATGAGTGTGGAGCCTTTCTTCGACTAACTTTCCCAGACCCCGGACAGCAGTAGCACTTGGTTGTAGCTTGCACAAAGTTGGCTTCTTATTAGCCATTTTCAAAACTTTCATTCATTCATTCATATTCTGGCTTCTTCATCTTCTTTTTTTCTGGCCCTCTCCATGGATAACTATTGTTTGTCCCAGTGCTTTGGGGTTTACCATAAGGGCAAATATGGTTTTGTCCCCTTATGTGACTGTGATAATCACGGCCGCATAACGGGACAAAACGAAACCACTGATTTCAATAGGATTTCATTTATTTCGTTTTCACTAGCAGGATTCGTGGCCATTAATCTACGGCAGAGAAAAGATAAGACCTGCCCTATCTTCCCCGTATGTATTGAATGCCACGTGCAGGGAAGACCGGGCGCACCTATCTTCCCGCATCTTTTTCAAACTCCTGCGCTCTGGTGCTGAGTTTGAAAAGCCATTAAGGGGAAGAAATTCCCCTCATTCAGACACAACTATGCTACGTGTCGCCAAGTGTAGTTGCGTCTACAGCCATCTAAGACCGCCATCAGTTAAACAAGCTGTTTAGAATAGGCTACTTGGAATTTGAGAACTGGTCATCCCTACATTATCAATTATCTGGGAGTAACTTGGAATGACAGATGCTGCCTAATTAACCCCGTGAAATTACACCGTTCAGTGCGTGATTTCGATCCTGACGAATACGCATTTGTGTACCCTCAGACTCCTATGGGGCCTTGGGTGCACAAAACAACCAGAGCATGTTGCGTATTTTTTTCACCCGACGGAAATGTGGGTCCAAAATGCTATATATGAGGGAACCCATTGAAATCAATAGGTTTTAATGGATGCGTTTTCTGTGACAGAACTTCTGCTCGCAAAACTGGGTGCAAAATCCCATGTGCAGGAGGCCTAAAGTGCTATTCCAGTAAAATACAGTTATCCTCTGTGACCGGCGGAGATAAAAAAAATGTAAGCGCTTGGCTACTTTGGGCAGTCCCATTGAACTGAACACCTCGGAAGCTGGGCATGCGCACTGCCACAGCATTCATTGCCAGTCACACAGAGGGGACATTTGACCCCCATTCTCACAATCCGTGGAGGTCTCAGAGGTCTGACCACCATCACATAGTTATTCCATATCCTGAGTATAAGCAATAACTTGATTTTACCAAAATACCCCTTAAATATGTCCAACACAACAAAGCATAACAGGCCTAAACCACCACGACTGTAGACCACCAGGGATATTACCAGTCACCTCAATCCCTTCTGCAGAGCAAGTATTGGAGACTCCACAACTGGAATATGGTCATGCCTGGACCTCATCAGTGGCTGAAGCCCAATTAATCTTTTATGTGTCTACTGAACTCATTGTAGCATTAAAGTAAGAATAAAAGAGTCAGTTATGTTTCTGAACCAGAGACTGCGCAGCATATGGTCACTTCTGTCAAAACGTACCGTACTTGTACCTCATCAACAAGGGCACCAATGAGCTTGCCTCAAAGATTTAGAAGAAGTACTCTAAACAACTCTGGAAATTACCATTCTCATGCCAAAGACCATGAGTGATGTTACCAATTACCATACCTCTCAAGCCCATCTTGATGAAAGGACAGTATATTAAGGTGCCATGTGAGCAGTGTAAGACAGCATTATGTGGGCCCTACATGAGACTATGTGTTGGGGATTTTATAACAATAGTAAGCTAACACTACATCAGTCTTATGAAAGATTATGTAGATATTGACTAACATTATGAAGGTATTCTTTGAATTGGACATACACTGGGCATAATTGGTAAAATGCTACTTATGTTTGACTATAGTCTATTATGTTTTTTTTTATGAGAAGACAACTTTAAGATTTTGGCACACATCTGGTAAGGTTTGACCATTCTGGTGACGAAAAACTGTTGTCACAAATACGTTTTTATACATGAGCCGTGTGTGCAAATATATATATATTTACAGAGTGACTATAAAAACTCTACACACCCCTGTTAAAACACCAGGTTTTTGTCATGTAAAAAAATCTGACAAGGATATATCATTTCAGATTTATTTCCACCTTCAATCTGACCCGTTATCTGTACAATGCCATTGAAAAACAAACTGAAATCTTGTAGGGTGGAAAAAAACCTAAAATAATGTGGTTGCATAAATATGCATACCCTAAAACTAATACTCTGTTGATGTCCCATTTGACTTTATGACAGCATTCAGTCTTTTTGGGTCGGTGTCTATTAGCGTGGCACATCTTGACTTGGCAAGTTTTGCCCACTTTTCCTTGCAGAAGATGTCAGATTGTAAGGACATCTCGTGTGTAGCGCCCTCTTCAGGTCAACCCACAGATCTTCAATGAGATTCAGGTCTGGGCTCTGCTTTGGCCATTCCAAAACTTTGATCTTATGACAAAGCCATTTTTTTGGGTGATTTGGAGGTCTGCTTTGGGTGGCTGTTGTGCTGAAAGGTGAAATTCCTCTTCATCTTTTTTTAAAGAGACCTGAAGGTTTGGTGCCAAAATGGACCGATATTTGAAACTGTTCATAATTCCCTCCAGCCTGACTAAAGCGGCAATTCTAGCAGCAGAAAAATACTCCAAAGCACAATGCTGGCTCCACCATCTTCACTACGGGTCCGGGGGTCTTCTGGTGATAAGCAGTGTTGGCTTTGTGTCAAACATATCTTTTTTGGAATTCTGGCCAAAAAGTCCCCCCTTGGTCTCATCAGACAGAACACGTTCCCCCACAGACTGCTGGCAGATGTGATGGAGGTTTTGGTAAAACATATCCCGGTTTGGATGTTTTTCTTTGTTATAAATCCAGTTCTTGGTAATGTCACTGTTGTTCCAAGTTTAATCCACTTCTTGAGACGTCTTCCCTGTGTTCCATGGTATATGTAATGCCTTGGAGATGTTTTGGTCCCCTTCTCCTGACTGACACTTTCCAACAATTAGATCCCCTCAATGTGTTGTAGGATCTTTATGGCTTTTGCTGAGAAATGCAACTTAGAAAATGTCATGGAAATCCACCTAGAAGAGCTGAACTTCATATGGGGGAAATCGGAATCCCTGAAAAATAACGGCAGCGGAGTGCTGACTACTATACATCATGAGTTTAAACGTGATTGGCTAATTCTGAACACAACCACACTCCAAATATAAGAGGGTGTGAACACTTATGCAACCACAGTATTTTTAATTCTTCCACCCTAAACGATTTCAGTTTGCTTTTCAGTGGAATTATACAGATAACGGGTCAAAGTGAAGGTGGAAATAAATCTGAAATGATTCATTTTTTAACCCTTTCCAATCCACTGTCTGACGTCTAAAGACATTATGATTTAAGGCTGTACAGCTCCGATGTTTGAAGACGTCCGTCGTGGTTCTCTTACTGTATATTGCCAGCCTCTCTGCTGTCGGAGCCTATCCAACGTGTCACCTCATGCAGTACTGGCTTTAGCCAGCATATAGCGCTGTTGTATAACGGCAGAAAAAGAGTAAGCCCCCTAGGAAAACCAGGATACAAATTGGATTGGAAAGGGTTAACAAGGGTATTTTTATTACCACTGAATGTTAATATTACATATTTGCACACGCACAACACAGGAATAAAAATGTATTAATGGCAACATTTATATATATATAAAATCTACAATGTGACTTGTACATTTTGCAAATCCAGTTCGAGGAAGCAGTCTAATTTCTCCAGAGCACAAGTTTCCCAAAATTCACTTCTGCACACAGAGTAGTCAATATTAGTTTTTCCCTATTTTTTGCTACACAGGCACCCAAAGTCCAGTATTAGACATTCACCTATTTGTCTACTAAACTTGACTTGTTCTTTTAGCATATAATAGCAATATGGCCGCCTTCTGACCTAGTGGAAACACTGCAGAACTTCTGCTAGTGTTTTAGTCTTGTTATCCTCTCTCTCCCTGCTATGGGGGAATTCTTAGTTCTCCGTGCTACGGGGAATTCTTCCTTCTCCCCTGCAGAGGAACTCCTCTCTCCCTGCTACTGGGGAATTCCTCCTTCTCCCCTGCAAAGGAACTCCTCTCTCCCTGCTACTGGGGAATTCCTCCTTCTCCCCTGCAAGGGAACCTCTCTCTCCCTGCTACAGGAGATTTCCTCCAGCTCCCCTGCTGGGGAACCCTACTCTCCCCGCTATCGAGAAATTCCTCCTTGTCTGCTGCAGGGGAACCTCTCTCTCTACTCTACAGGGAATCCCTTCAGTTCCCCTGCAGATGAATCCCTCCAGATCTGGTGAAATGAAGGGAGTCTCCAGAAATGAAGGGAAGCCCAACGGGGCTTTCATTTATCTCTCTCTCTCAGCAACACGCAGCTTTTAATCATGTGAATGGGCAATTTCACCGCTAATTAAGCTTGGGACTTGATAGTGGGAAATCATCCATTCAGGCTAATGTTCTCGCAAGTTAGCTGCAATTTTTTTGCGCTACTAACTCCTGCGTGATTTTGTAGCTGATGTTAATGAGCCCTTAGTTATCTAAGGGCTTCATCACATGGGCGTACACGCAACTATGCTCGCTGTTAAATCATGCCCCCGTGTTTAGGACCAAAATTTCACCCAATTTAGTTGCTTGATCATTGGTTACATTTTTTATAAACTGATTAAAAAAACACATTTAAAAATATGTTTGCAAGTTTATGTACAGAATGCGGTAAACAAAGATGGCGTCTTAGAGAAGAGCAGTCAGTCAGTATCAAAAAGCCTGGAAACCTTTAGTGTCCGTAATGTTCAGTTCAGTGAGGTTGTGTGACATTTCCAATCCTTCACATTATGATGAGACACTTCTCTTTGGATTGGTAATGTGACTTGACATTTGACAGGTGAAAGACTTAGGCCGGCTTCACACGAGCGTGAGGATATTTGCGCAGTGTTTTTGCGGAATGAGCTACGCTATTTTTCACATACATTGCGTGTTTATTTCTACTTTTTGCACCCCCAAGGCATGCTTATTTGCACGCAACAAACGGAAATGTACTAATTGAAATGGCTAATGAGTTTCAAGCATATTGTGCGCAAAGTTTTTCACCTCCGCATCGACTTCTATAGAGACCTTTAGTCCACAAATTCGCTGAAAAATAGCACATGTTCCATTTTTTTTTTTTTTGCACAACTGAAATGTGTGCAGAATACGGAAATGTATAGAAACCCATTAAAATCAATCGATTCTATTCTCTGCAAATTTTGCGCATGCAAATACGTCCATGTGAAGCCAGCCTTAGGGACCTTTCGCACAGGACAGAATATTCTGGAACAGCATTGCGGAGTATGCCGTCTTTGAATTCCACATCGAAATCTGCACGGCTTTTGGTGGGGAACTGCCAGCAGGATTCTGCTATTTTCAATTCTACACCAAAATTCGTTGGCAGGGTGTATTTTGTGGCTGAATATTTCACAGGAGTGCGGTTGTGGAATATTCCGTCCTGCGTGAAAGGTCCCTTTAAACAAATATTTCACATGCTTGCACTTTGGAAAAAATTTTGAATAAAACTTACTGCAGCAGAATATAGATCTATAGTATTGTTTATTTATACAGATTCTATATCTATCTATCTATCTCATATCTATCCCATATCTATCTCATATCTATCTATCTATCTATCTATCTATCTATCTATCTCATATCTATCCCATATCTATCTCATATCTCTCTATCTCTCTATCTATCTATCTATCTCATATCTATCTCCTATCTATCTATCCCATATCTATCCATTTATCTAACAGAATATATACCTATAATATCGTTTATTTATATAGCTTATCAATCTATCTCATATCTATCTATCTAATTTATCGATCCATCTATCTCATATTTATCTAATTAGAATTATCTATCTATCTACTGTATCTATTTATCCATCTATCTATCTATCTATCTATCCCATATCTATCTATCTATCTATCTATCTATCTATCTATCTATCTATCTATCCATCTATCTATCCCATATCTATCTATCTATCTATCTATCCCATATCTATCTATCTATCTATCTATCTATCTATCTATCTATCTATCTATCCTCTATCTATCTCTCTATCTATCCC